>NC_042963.1:55379108-55586608 GCF_901001165.1 Salmo trutta | reverse complement strand
ATTTCCTGTAATTCTACACATTTTGCCATGGGGTGGGGAGAAATGTCTGCAGTTTTAAAGCTAATTTCCTGCAATTCTACACATTTTTCCATGACAATTGACATGGTAATATGATATCTGAGTGAGCGTTACTAACAAAATCAATACAGGCCCCCTGGAAGTCAAGGCGCCTGGGCAAATGCAATATGTACCTGATCGGTAATTCAGCCATGAATTTTCTACAAGTTGCGATCGCTAAATTAGTTTTCTTAGTCTAGCCAGCTATCTAAAAATGGTGTGACTGTCAGTAAATGATATATAACAAAAGGAAGACTGCTGATGCACAACCCAGTTTGGTTTCGAAATTGCACCTTCTGCATTCTACTATTCTAACTCTCAAACGCTGCGAAATGAAATACCATGAGGCGTAGAGACGCAAGAGATTCAACTTCACTGAGTTCGCCCCATTAGTTTGCACTATATAAACGTTTTTTTTCTGTGATTGAATGAACATTATATCAGTCCCCTTTTTAATGCAACAATCCAAAACAAATTGTGATTTTGTCTGTGATTTTTGTTGTAGGCAGAGCCAGAGCGCAACAGAGTAGAATTCTATTGGCGGGGTAACCCAAGAGCGGTCTTTCAATCACCCCCGAGGGAATGCGCTTTTCAGATCAGTTCAGAGCGCACACATTTGTTGGTATTCTTTGCTAGTTAGCGAGTTATTAGCCCAGTTATAGATAAATATAGGACAGCAATGGGGAGTTTCTGCTTCCTACAAGAGAACAAAACGTGTTGGCTACATTTCAAGCCGTCCTTGAAAAGCCAGTCAGCTAAGAAGCGAATATCTTACTTAAAGGGGCAGTGTTGTATCTCTATCTCAATTCAAGGGGCTTTATTGTCATGGGAAACCTATGTTTACATTGACAAAGTAAGTAAAATGGATAAACAAAAGTGAAATAAACAATCAAAAGTGAACAGTAAATATTACACTCACACAAGTTACAAAATAGACATTTCATATATCATATTACTATGTACAGTGTTGTAACGATGTGCAAATAGTTAAAGTACAAAAGGGAAAATAAATAAACATAAATATGGGTTGTATTTACAATTATGTTTGTTCTTCACTGGTTGCCCTTTTCTTGTGGCAACAGGTCACACATTTTGCTGCTGTGATGGCACACTGTGGTATTTCACCCAGTAGATATGGGAGTTATTCAAAATTGGATTTGTTTTTTCGAATTCTTTGTGGGTCTGTGTAATCTGAGAGAAATATGTGTCTCTAATATGGTCATATATTTGGCAGGAGGTAAGGAAGTGCAGCTCAGTTTCCACCTCATTTTGTGGGCAGTGTTGCACATAGCCTGTCTTTTTTTGAGAGCCAGGTCTGCCTACGGTGGCCTTTCTCAATAGCAAGGCTATGCTCACTGAGTCTGTACATAGTCAAAGCTTTCATAAATTTTGGGTCAGTCACAGTGGTCAGGTATTCTGCCACTGTGTACTCTCTGTTTAGGGCCAAATAGCATTCAATATGTCAAGTAATTATTTTTTGGTTTTCTCATGATTTGGTTGGGTCTAATTGTGTTGTTGTCCTGGGGCACTGTCTGTTTGTGTTTGTGAACAGAGCCCCAGGACCAGCTTGCTTAGAAGAAGCCAGGTTCATCTCTCTGTAGGTGATGGCTTTGTTATGTAAGGCTTGGGAATCGCTTCCTTTTAGGTGGTTGTAGAATTTAACAGCTCTTTTCTGGATTTTGATAATTAGCGGGTTTCGACCTAATTCTGCTCTGCATGCATTATTTGGTGTTTTACATTGTACCCATAGGATATTTTTGCAGAAATCTGCATGCAGAGTCTCAATTCGGTGTTTGTCCCATTTGGTGAATTCTTGGATGGTGAGCGGACCCCAGACCTCACAACCATAAAGGGCAATGGGTTCTATAACTGATTCAAGTATTTTTAGCCAGATCCTAATTGGTATGTCAAATTTTATGTTCCTTTTGATGGCATAGAAGGCCCTTCTTACCTTGTCTCTCAGATCGTTCACAGCTTTGTGGAAGTTACCTGTGGCGCTGATGTTTAAGCTGAGGTATGTATAGTTTTTGTGTGCTGTAGGGCAACGGTGTCTAGATGGAATTTGTATTTGTTGTCCTGGCGACTGGACCTTTTTTGGAACACCATTATTTTGGTCTTACTGAAATTTACTGTCAGGGCTCAGGTCTGACAGAATCTGTGCAGAAGATCTGGGTGCTGCTGTAGGTCCTCCTTGGTTGGGGACAGAAGCACCAGATCATCAGCAAACAGTAGACATTTGACTTCAGATTCTAGTAGGGTGAGGCCGGGTGCTGCAGACTGTTCTTGTGCCCTTGACAATTTGTTGATATATATGTTGAAGAGGGTGGGGCTTAAGCTGCATCCCTGTCACAACCCACGGCCCTCTGTTTTTGCCAATTTTTGTTGTTTGTGTACTTGGATTTTATAATGTCGTATGCTTTTCCACCAACACCACTTTCCATCAATTTGTATAGCCGACCCTCATGCCAAATTGAGGTAAAATGCTTTTTTGAAGTCAGCAAAGCATGAGAAGACTTTGCCTTTGTTCTGATTTGTTTGTTTGTCAATTAGGATGTGCAGGGTGAATACGTGGTCTGTCGTACGATAATTTTGTAAAAATCCAATATGACATTTGCTCAGTACATTGTTTTCACTGAGGAAATGTACAAGTCTGCTGTTAATGATAATGCAGAGGATTTCCCCAAGGTTGCTGTTTACGCATATCCCACGGTAGTTATTGGGGTCTAATTTGTCTCCACTTTTGTGGATTGGAGGGATCAGTCCTTGGTTCCAAATATTGGGGAAATTGCCAGAGCTGAGGATGATGTTAAAGAGTTTAAGTTTAGCCAATTGGAATTTGTTGTCTGTATATTTTATAATTTCATGTAGGGTCTCTCTCTCTCTTTCTGTCCAGCTGCTCATATAGGTGTAGGTATATCAGGTCAGGAGGGCATGCAGGCTGTGCTAGCCTCCGACTACTCCTTTGCCCAGTTCCGCTATCTGCAGCGTCTCCTGCTGGTCCACGGCCGCTGGTCCTATTTCCGCATGTGCAACTTCCTGTTCTACTTCTTCTACAAGAACTTTGCCTTCACCCTGGTGCACTTCTGGTTCGGCTTCTTCTGTGGTTTCTCAGCTCAGGTAATTAAAAGTGACTATATATATATATATATATAATTTTTTAAATATATATATATATATATTTTTATATTTTTATATATATTTATATATATATATATTTTTTTATATATATATATATATTTTTTTTTTGTATATATATATTTTATATATATATTTTATATTATATTTATTTATTATATATATTTTTTTATTTAATTTTTTATTTTTTGGGGAAACGTAGGAACGATATGTACTTACGGTAGTTTTCTTTGTTCAAAGTCTCTTGAAAATAAACAATAATCAGATACAAATACTATTGCATTGGAGCACCATTAAGCACATCAACGTTTTATATTTGTAAACATTTTGTATACATTTTTTTTTTCTTCACTTTATTCCTTCTTCTGTTCTTAGACGGTTTATGACCAGTGGTTTATCACTCTCTTCAATATAGTCTACACATCCCTGCCAGTTCTGGCCATGGGGCTTTTCGATCAGGTAAGAACTCGTATAAACTACATACAATGGCAACCCTCCGAGCCATCTTTCACTTTCCTTTACTCACTTTCTTTCGTTTTTTTTTTTTTTCTTTTCAAGATTCTGCCAAGTCATACAGGTGAATATGTAATGTTTTTAGATCCCATTTTTCCTGTGTCCTAACAAAATATCCTTAGGGACTCTAAACCTTTAACTACCTCTACCCCACCTAAACCTTAATTATTACCCTTATCCTGACCCAACTCCAACTCAATATCATTTAGAGCCGGTAAACTGACCAGGACACAGGTTAAGCCTAGTTCTGAACTAAAAAGCCTACCCAATGGTGAAAGTCCATTAAAGTGCTTATTAGTCCAGGACTTAAGCTAAATCTGTATCCGGGAAACCAGACAATGTAGTCCAGCGTACACAAACACACACACCTCTCATCACAACTCTTTTCATCCCCAGGATGTGAACGAAGCCAACAGCCACCGCTACCCTAGCCTGTACCGTCCAGGACAGCTCAACCTCCTGTTCAATAAAAGACAGTTCTTCCTGTGTACGCTGCAGGGGATGGGTACCTCCTTCCTCCTCTTCTTCATCCCCTACGGAGCCTTCTGCCTCGTCGTCAGGGACGACGGATCACACATCTCAGACCAGCAGGCTTTCGCCGTCATCATATCAACATCCTTGGTCATAGTGGTGAGCGTTCAGGTAAGAGACATAGTCAGATGGCTCATTCATCACAAAACCCACTGATATTGCCAACTACTTTCATGATTTTTTTAATTGGCAAGATTAGCAAACTTAGGGATGACATGCCAGCAACAAACACGGACACTAGACATCCAAGTATATCTGACCAAATTATGAAAGGCAAGCATTGTAATTTTGAATCCCGTAAAGTAAGTGTGAAAGAGGTGAAAAGATTATTGTTGTCTATTAACAATGACACAGGGGTCTGACACATGGATGGAAAATTACAGAGGATAATAGAGGACGATATTGCCACTCCTATTTGCCATATCTTCAATTTAAGCCCACAGGAAAGTGTGTGCCCTCAGGCCTGGAGGGAAGCTAAAGTAATTCCCCTACCTAAGAATAGTAAAGCCCCCGTAACTGGCTCAAATAGCCGACCAATCAGCCCGTTACCAACTCTTAGTAAACTTTTGGGAAAAAAATGTGTTGTGTTCTTTAATGGAAGCCTCTCCAACAAAATCCAGGTAGAATCTGGAATTCCCCAGGGCAGCTGTCTAGGCCCCTTACTTTTTCCAATCTTTACTACCGACATGCTGCCTTGGCAGGAACTAATGGGGATCCATAATAAACCCCAGGAAGAGTAGCTGCTGCCTCGGCAGGAACTAATGGGGATACATAATAAACCACAGGAAGAGTAACTGCTGCCTCGGCAGGAACTAATGGGGATCCATAATAAACCCCAGGAAGAGTAGCTGCTGCCTCGGCAGGAACTAATGGGGATCCATAATAAACCCCAGGAAGAGTAGCTGCTGTCTTGGCAGGAACTAATGGGGATCCATAATAAACCCCAGGAAGAGTAGCTGCTGTCTTGGCAGGAACTAATGGGGATCCATAATAAACCCCAGGAAGAGTAGCTGCTGCCTTGGCAGGAACTAATGGGGATCCATAATAAACCCCAGGAAGAGTAGCTGCTGCCTTGGCAGGAACTAATAGAGATCCATAATAAATACAAATACAAGCCTGTTATGTCTGTAGGCATGGCTTTATTTACATTTTCTGCTCTATAACCAGCTCACATCTACAGTATGTTAGGTGTTCAGGTGACTACGGTAGGTTTCTTGTTCAATCCTTCCTGGGTTTGTGTTAAGTTTTTGTTTTGATACCTCGTGCCTTGGTTGCTATGGCAAAGGTATAAATGATTAATCAGAAGAAAAATAAGAAAATGCCTCCAGGCTCTGTTAGTGGGAGATGGCCAGGTGAATGTGTCTCGGCTGTCGTAGAGAGGGGACCAAAGTGCAGCGTGGTTGTAGTTCCACATTTTATTTAATCCGTGAAACTTTTGCAAAACATAAATAACTGAATATGACAAAAACAACAAACCGTGACGCAGAGAGAAACAAACACTACTCAAAATATAATAACCCACAAATCCCAGGAAGAAAAACCCCTACTTAAATATGATCTCCAATTAGAGACAACGAGGACCAGCTGCCTCCAATTGGAGATCAACCCCCCAAAAAACCCCACATAGAAATAGAAAACTAGAACTAAACATAGATATAGAAAACATAGAAAAAAACACAAAACACCCCCCTGTCACGCCCTGACCTACTCTACCATAGAAAAGAACATCTTACTATGGTCAGGAAGTGACAGAATGGTTATTCTCAAACACTGCATTATAAACTAACTAACTAACTCAAATGTAACTTACTGATGTACAAGATATGAACATGTCACTGTTTACTGATATGTGATATGAACATGTAGTTGTTTTGTTCGGTTACAGATTGGATTGGACACCTACTATTGGACAGCTGTGAATCACGTATTTGTGTGGGGTAGCCTGGCTGTCTACTTTGCCATTCTATTCGCTATGCACAGTGACGGCCTCTTCAGCATGTTCCCCAGCCATTTTCCTTTCATTGGTAAGTGAATCAATCAATCACATGTATTTATAAAGCAGTTTTCACATCAGTGCTTTACAGTAACCTAGTGTAATTCAGTAACGTAGTGTAATACATTAACCTAGTGTAATTCAGTTTTAAGTCTTGAGTACAATAATGATAGATGAAATTGTACAAATATGCAGAGCATTTTTTTCAGTCAGAGGGTATTTTTGTTGTGGTTTTTCCAGGCACAGCCCGTAACTGCCTGACTCAGAAGAGTGTGTGGCTGGTTATAATGCTAACCACGGTGGCGTGTGTCATGCCAGGCTTGGCAGTCCGCTTTCTGAAGACAGACCTTTACCCCACTCTGACGGACAAGGTAAAGGGAACTTGATTGACAGACGCTGTAACCACTAGGAACAGGAGGAAACATCACACTAAACCAATGAAAAGAGAAGAAATCAAAATCATTGAAGTAGTTCTTCTTCTTCTCAATTTCTATGAGACATACGATACAGGAAGTATTCACATCCCTTGACTTATTCCACATCTATGAGACATACGATACCTTCAGGAAGTATTCACACCCCTTGACTTATTCCACATCTATGAGACATACGATACCTTCAGGAAGTATTCACACCCCTTGACTTATTCCACATCTATGAGACATACGATACCTTCAGGAAGTATTCACACCCCTTGACTTATTCCACATCTATGAGACATACGATACCTTCAGGAAGTATTCACACCCCTTGACTTATTCCACATCTATGAGACATACGATGCAGGAAGTATTCACACCCCTTGACTTATTCCACATCTATGAGACATACGATACAGGAAGTATTCACACCCCTTGACTTATTCCACATCTATGAGACATACGATACCTTCAGGAAGTATTCACACCCCTTGACTTATTCCACATCTTGTTGTGTTACAGCCTGAATTCAAAATGGATTACATGTTTTTTCTCTCACCCGTCTACACTCAATACCCCATAATGACAAAGTAAAAACATGTTTGTTTTTTTTACATTTTAGCTAACTTATTGAAAATGAAAAACAGAAATATCACAATTACATAAGTAAACTCAGCAAAACAAGAAACGTCCTCTCACTGTGAACTGCATTTATTTTCAGCAAACTAAACGTGTGTAAATATTTGTATGAACATAACAAGATTCAACAACTGAGACATAAACTGAACAAGTTCCACAGACATGTGACTAACAGAAAATGGAATAATGTGTCCCTGAACAAAAGGTCAAACTCCAAAGTATCACTCCAGAGTACAGGCCTCGGTGTAACGCTCGTTCCATCGACGATAAACGCGAATCCGACCATCACCCCTGGTGAGACAAAACCGCGACTCGTCAGTGAAGAGCACTTTTTGCCAGTCCTGTCTGGTCCAGCGACGGTGGGTTTGTGCCCATAGGCGACGTTGTTGCCGGTGATGTCTGGTGAGGACCTGCCTTACAACAGGCCTACAAGCCCTCAGTCCAGCCTCTCTCAGCCTATTGCGGACAGTCTGAGCACTGATGGAGGGATTTTGCGTTCCTGGTGTAACTCGGGCAGTTGTTGTTTCCATCCTGTACCTGTCCCGCAGGTGTGATGTTTGGATGTACCGATCCTCTGCAGGTGTTGTTACACGTGGACTGCCACTGCGAGGACGATCAGCTGTCCGTCCTGTCTCCCTGTAGCGCTGTCTTAGGCGTCTCACAGTAAGGACATTACAATTTATTGCCCTGGTAACCGAAAGGTTGTTGGATCGAATCTCCGAGCTGACAAGGTACAAATCTGTCGTTCTGCCCCCCGAGCAAGGCAGTTAACCCACTGTTCCCCGGGCGCTGAAGACGTGGATGTCGATTAAGGCAGCCCCCCACACCTCTCTGATTCAGAGAATGTGGAAGACATATTTCAATTGAATGTATTCAGTTGTACAACTGACTAGGTATCCCCCCTTTCCTCTCTATCATATAGTCAGCAGACAAAGCCATTTGACACCCGAAACATGCACAAGAATAATTTAATATTAAATTGATTACGACAGTAGCCAGGTTATGCAACAGTCTGCTTATCTTAATTGGCATTAGGACAAAATTGAAGTAAGCATATGATTAAGCACTGATTGAAACATCTGTTTGTCTCTGGTTGTCTGAGCAATCTTTCAAATTATTAGGACATGTAAACAGCTTAACCAGCGTTCCAGCGGTGTATTTGATCTGAACATGTTCCAGAACCTGTCAGCTCAACCTCCCTCTTTAATACGCGAGTGAAGTGAGTTCGGAAAAAACTGAAAGTATGCATCTTATAATGAGTTTTCACATTACAAACTTTGTATGTCCGAACTCAGAATCAAATAGGCTTCGCAAAAATGTCACTAAAATAAAATGGTCGCTGTGGTAGAGCATTTATTTTGATTGGTGATTTTCTGTATTTATCAGAGTGCTATCAGGTAGCCTGATTTTCAGATGTGTCCATGTCAACAGGATTATTAGGGAAATTGTTCTTCTTGCAAAGCATGTAAACGTTTTAAACAAACTATTTATATGAATCTGACAATCCACAATAACTCTCTGTTGTTGTCCTCCTTCCTCAGGTGCGGTGCCTGCAGCAGGCCAGCAGAAAGCTGGGTCCTAAGGAGCAGAACCTGAGACGTGTTCGGAGGACCAGCTCTCGGCGCTCAGCCTACGCCTTCTCCCACCAACAGGGCTATGGAGAGCTTATAACCTCAGGGAAGAACATGAAGGTCTGTCAAATAAACTAATACAAAAGAAAAGTATGTCGTGTAGTGCCAAAACATCAGTTCTCCTCTCTTCATTCTATTAAAAAAAAAAAAAAAGGGTTCCCCTTTGATGATCCCTTTTGGGTTCTAGATAGAATACTTTTTAAGTTCCACGTCGAACCCTCTGTGAAAAGGGTTCTACGTGGAACCCAAAAGGGTTCTTCAAAAGGTTTCCCCCATGGGGACAGCAGAAGAAACCTTTAAGGTTCTATATACAAGAGTGTAAGCCTAAATTTAAAGTGCGTAACTTTACTTTATTTTTCAAAACAACATTAAGGTCACCCCCAGCACCGCTGCCCCCTCCCCATCCCTGTCCCCATCGTCCCCTGGTAGGGTCCGCAACAGCAGAAGTTTGATAGAGGGCATGTCGAAGAGGAAGGGGGAAATACCGGTAGCCTGCGTCTCTGCTGAGGCCTACGGAACATCCGGAACCTCGGAAGGCAACACTAGAACTCAACAGACTGTAATGGACTCTAATGGTGCTTCCAATGGGGCAGTTCAGACATGACCCTTAAGCCTAGTTTTTAGATTCCTAACAAGCTGTTTAGAGTATAAGATGAACCTGTGTATCTACACCTGGCTCAGTGAGTAAGAGTTAGAACATGGTGCGGTCAACATCAGGTGGGGGGGGGAGGGGTTTGATTTCCCATATTGGATCGATCGGCCACATATACAGGTAACTGCCAAAATAATGGAAACACTTGTTGTAAATTTTTTATTTTTTTATTTTACCATTATTTTACCAGGTAAGTTGACTGAGAACACGTTCTCATTTACAGCGACGACCTGGGGAATAGTTACAGGGGAGAGGAGGAGGGGGGATGAATGAGGGTTCTGACGGCTCTGTTGCGGTGCCTTTTCCTGCCATGGTTTATGTCCACTGAACCCCCTTGGAGGGCGAGGTAAACTCCAATAAATACACAGCCATTCTGAGTCATCAACCTGTGGTGAAGCATTTCTACCCTGATGGGAGTGGTCTCTTCCAGGATGTCCCCTATCCACAGGGAACGAGTGGTCACTGTGTGGTTTGATGAGCATGAAAACGGTGTAAACCATATGACATGGCCGTCTCAGTCATCAGATCTCAACACAATTGAACAACTTTTGGGAGATTCTGGAGCGGCGCCTGAGATAGCATTTTACACCACAATCAAAGAAAAAAAACACCAAATCGAAAATTATTGTGGAAGAATGGTGTCACATCCCTCCAATAGAGATTTAGGCATTCATAGAATCTATGCCGAGCTGCATTGAAGCTGTTCTGACGGCTCGTAGTGGCCCCGACGCCCTGTTAATACACTTTATGTTGGGGTTTCCTTTATTTTGGCAGTTACCTGTTTGTCACTGTCAGCGTTGACAGTTCTGTGAGTCACTTTGGATAAAAGCGTCTGGTAAGTGACTATAATGTGGGCACTGGATAAGCAGCACGTCAGAGAGTAAGTCAAACTCAATCATCAGAGGATATGACCGTACCAGCAAGCAGACTCCAAAAGAACCAGCACAGGAATATCCAATCAGTTTGCATTTCTGGGATCAACTCATGTTCAGAAAGATCACTAAAGGCTCTAGTCCATCTAAATCAGTGGAGCATTTACAGATATAAATTCGAAGGTCATTTTTACTATTGAACCGTCATCTGCAGTGTTTACCGTGAATGCAGTCTCCGCTAACATTGCCTTTCAATTGAAATCACACTGTAACACTTAATTTCCACGATACGGATTGAATAGGGCCCTAAGCATTGGAGTTTTGAGATTTTTGGTGGAGATCTCCTTTTTAATAAATGTAGGAGTAGATTGATTTTTCAGCAGCCTTGGCTGGACAGGTATGAGTTTGGTATCATAGCCACCTGAAACAGTGATATAATACAGGTATGTATGCCAGGCTGCTTTAGGAAAACATTAAGCACAACTCTATCATTGTTAGAACACTGTGTTACAAATCATATTTTGCCGATGACTATGAATATGCAAAATGTTATTTTTCTAATTTTTTTCTGGTTTTGCACATACAGTAAGTCATTGTGATAATTAGAATGCTGACTGAAAGAATGTTCCTGAGGTTTAGAATGCTGACTGAAAGAATGTTCAGAATGTTCCTGAGGTTTAGAATGCTGACTGAAAGAATGTTCAGAATGTTCTTGAGGTTTAGAATGCTGACTGAAAGAATGTTCAGAATTTTCTTGAGGTTTAGAATGCTGACTGAATGTTCAGAATGTTCCTGAGGTTTAGAATGCTGACTGAAAGAATGTTCTGAATGTTCTAGATGCATGTTTTTACCTTTAATGGAGAGAGCATAATTGTGCCTTTCACAGTTCCTTCTGTTAAGGAATAAAGCATTTATCACACGTCTGAACATAGACATAACCGTTCAATAGTCACAGGTGGTTGGTGGCACCTTTATTGGGGAGGATGGGCTCGTGATAATGGCTGGAGCGGAATAGGTGGAATGGTATCAAATACATCAAACACATGGTTTCCAGGTGTTTGATGCCATTCCATTTGCTTCATTCTGCACATTATTATGAGCTGTTCTCCACTCAGCAGCCTCAACTGGTCAAGGTCTTTGTCATATGTTGGCTTTATCCTTCATTTACATTTAAAGGTGCAACCTGCAATAGTTACAGGCAGCTGTTCAATGGTCGTTGTGTACCAATTGCTTTTTAAAGAATATCATGCTGATGGTCTGTTAAACCGTAAAGCTCCATCTATGAATTTAGGACTGGTTTAATTTCTCTAGCGCCATCCCTCAGCTTTATGGCAAAAACAGTGGTGGGGCTGCCGTTCGGCTGAAAAGTGCATCACAGATTGAGACTTTAAAACGGTATGAAGAGAGAGCTTTCCTGTCAACTTCCTGTAACGAAGGGTAATCCATACCGTAGGGAAGCTCAATGCTAAGACTCTGGCTGTCAGCATTCTACAGTCTAATTTCCCTATTGGGTCACACACACACTCTAATACACTGTCAACCTATCAGACATGAAAACATGTTTTTAGGCTTATGCTTTGAATACTGAAATTCAATACAATCATTTACATTTGTTAACATATAGAAAATGTTTATTTTTTTGTTTTTAAGCTAAGAATTAATTTCTTCTTGGATGTATCATTTTATATTTGTTTCTACCGACAAAAATGAAACACTGTAATTTTATTTGTTAATGTCCGCTTCTTTGAACTTGGAAATAATGTTTTTCAATGACACTGTGTGTTTTTTTATACAAATATACAGCTGTTCATATTGTTGTCTGTTTCTGTGGAGATAATGCAAATGGAACAGCCAGACAAAAGTAAACAAAATCCCTTTACTCCTTAATTCCTTCGAAACATACAACACAGCAATGGAAGGAATGTAGTACTGCGCTGTGTGGGAAATGATTGTATTTTATATAGCACTGTCCCTTACTAACTGAAATCATTACACTCACAGAATAAAGAAAAGTCCCCTTTCTCATAAAGAAGTTGATCTGAATCATTAGTTATAACTTGAGGTCCTAGTTAGAAATGTCATCATTTTTGCCCCTATAAAATAGTGCCAGTCTTTTTGTGCGATCATGCCAACTTCTTGTCATGTTTGGCTTGAAAATTAAGCAATGAAGTTGGCAAGAGGACAAACAGATCTGGAATCAGGCTATAGAAGGAGACAACAGATCTGAGACCAGGCTATAGAAGGAGACAACAGATCTGGAATCAGGCTATAGAAGGAGACAACAGATCTGAGACCAGGCTATAGAAGGAGACAACAGATCTGGAATCAGGCTATAGAAGGAGACAACAGATCTGGGACCAGGCTATAGAAGGAGACAACAGATCTGGGACCAGGCTATAGGAGGAGACAACAGATCTGGGACCAGGCTATAGAAGGAGACAACAGATCTGGGACCAGGCTATAGGAGACAACAGATCTGGGACCAGGCTATAGGAGGAGACAACAGATCTGGAATCAGGCTATAGAAGGAGAACAGATCTGGGACCAGGCTATAGAAGGAGAACAGATCTGGGACCAGGCTATAGAAGGAGAACAGATCTGGGACCAGGCTATAGAAGGAGACAACAGATCTGGGACCAGGCTATAGGAGGAGACAACAGATCTGGAATCAGGCTATAAAGGAGACTACAGATCTGGGACCAGGCTATAGAAGGAGATAACAGATCTGGGACCAGGCTATAGAAGGAGATAACAGATCTGGGACCAGGCTATAGAAGGAGGAGACAACAGATCAGGGACCAGGCTATAGAAGGAGAACAGATCTGGGACCAGGCTATAGAAGGAGAACAGATCTGGAATCAGGCTATAGAAGGAGACAACAGATCTGGGACCAGGCTATAGAAGGAGATAACATATCTGGGACCAGGCTATAGAAGGAGGAGACAACAGATCTGGGACCAGGCTATAGAAGAACAGATCTGGAATCAGGCTATAGAAGGAGACAACAGATCTGGGACCAGGCTATAGGAGGAGACTACAGATCTGGGACCAGGCTATAGGAGGAGACAACAGATCTGGGACCAGGCTATAGAAGGAGACAACAGATCTGGGACCAGGCTATAGAAGGAGACAACAGATCTGGGACCAGGCTATAGGAGGAGACAACAGATCTGGGACCAGGCTATAGAAGGAGACAACAGATCTGGGACCAGGCTATAGAAGGAGACAACAGATCTGGGACCAGGCTAGCTTTGTTTATCATTGCCCTTGAAATTCCAGAATCATCAACTGTGTCAATTTGGCATGAGAATTAGTCATAGAGTCATGACTAAAATAACAGTATTTAAAAAATTTAAAAATAAAAATACTGAAAAGGTGAAACCCAGAAGGGAGACATTTCACCTCAAAATTGTAAAGAGAAACATTTTTTATTTATTTCAGTCTTCAAGGAAAATGGCCGCCCCTCCACCAGGCTTGGTGACAAACAGACTGTGGTTCTCTAGCTCGGCTCTGCGTGGGTCTGGCGTGTAGTACAACTCTCTGACGCTCTTTAGGAAAGACTCCACCTTGTCAGTGGGGACCATGGAGACAGCACAGCCTCCCCAGCCTGCTCCGGTCAGCCGGGAACCCACAGCACCAGACTCCCTTTAGCCAGAGGAAACATGGAAATAACACAGAGAAAGCACTGTTACAGGAACCTAATCCTTAAATCAGGATCTATCAATTAACAATGTCATCAACAGTTGTACCATCCATTTGTCAAACACACCGCAAACAACTAATTATATTAGCCAGTGAAATCTAGCATTTTAACGGACAGGTTTGAAATGAGATTTTATCTCAATGAAAATAATCTCTCACGGACAGACTACGTAAATATAAATGGTATCTCACCGAATGACGACGAGATTTTATTTCTGGGTAAAACGAGAGTACAGTGAGAATAACCTGGAAATTTAAAGGTTTTAAACCCTTAATACAACAATATAGTTCACTTAAAGAGAATAGAGTGCATTCTGCTGATTCTGAACGTACAGACATGTCTCCACCAGCTGGTCCAGTTCCAGACAGCTGCACTCGTACAGGTCTCTGCAGCTAGCATGGCTCTGCTTCATCAGGTCTCCTAGACGCTGCACGCCGTTCGGGGCGGAGGGAGCTTCATCACACACGCTCTTGAACCGCAGTACCCGTGCTGCTTCGCCGTACACATGCCTGGCCCGCTGGTACAGCTTGAACTGGGTCACTGGGAGGAGAGGACAGGTATAGCAGGTCAAACCTGTTCTTTACCTTTTAAGAGGTTTTTAGACAGTATGGAAATATATGGAGGAGACAGGTCTCAAGGAGGGACAGCAGGAAAGGCAGATGTGGACAATGAACTTTTTTGAAAATAACATATCGGAGCCTGCATACACAGTTTGGTTTGTTTCAAAAGGGTGGAGGAGGACCTCCTCTCTGCTAGTCTACCAGTTATAATGTACTAGTTATACAGTAGTGACCTGCTAGCCTACCAGTTATAATGTACTAGTTATACAGTAGTGATCTGCTAGCCTACCAGTTATAATGTACTAGTTATACAGTAGTGACCTGCTAGTCTACCAGTTATAATGTACTAGTTATACAGTAGTGATCTGCTAGCCTACCAGTTATAATGTACTAGTTATACAGTAGTGACCTGCTAGTCTACCAGTTATAATGTACTAGTTATACAGTAGTGATCTGCTAGCCTACCAGTTATAATGTACTAGTTATACAGTAGTGACCTGCTAGCCTACCAGTTATAATGTACTAGTTATACAGTAGTGATCTGCTAGCCTACCAGTTATAATGTACTAGTTATACAGTAGTGACCTGCTAGTCTACCAGTTATAATGTACTAGTTATACAGTAGTGATCTGCTAGCCTACCAGTTATAATGTACTAGTTATACAGTAGTGACCTGCTAGCCTACCAGTTATAATGTACTAGTTATACAGTAGTGATCTGCTAGCCTACCAGTTATAATGTACTAGTTATACAGTGGTGACCTGCTAGTCTACCAGTTATAAGGTACTAGTTATAGTGGTGACCTGCTAGTCTACCAGTTATAAGGTACTAGTTATACAGTGGTGATCAAGGGTTGGAACCAGTTCAAGAAACCGAACAGAAAACTGGAACATAATGACATTTTTCAAGGAATGAAATGGAACAGAGAACGAAAGTGATCTATACAGTTCCGGAACAGAACTGTTATTTTAAATGCATGGGAACTGGTTAACCGGTTATTTTATGTTCCAGACATTTCCTTCTGGTTCAACAAAAACAAAACGCAACGAAGTGCCTATGCAAAGCCCTCACCCTGTCACTCAGGAACTTATTCCAGTGTCTGCATGTCAGCTGAAAATCTTTACCTGTGTCTGTGCTTGTTTAGGCTACCTGCTCCTCCCCCCTCTGATGGACAGGCCGCTGTAGCCCCTCCCACCTCTGAAGGACAGGCTACTGTAGCCCCTCCCCCCCTCTGAAGGACAGGCCACTGTAGCCCCTCCCCCCCTCTGAAGCACAGGCTACTGTAGCCCCTCCCCCCTCTGAAGCACAGGCTACTGTAGCCCCTCCCCCCCTCTGAAGCACAGGCTACTGTAGCCCCTCCCCCCCTCTGAAGCACAGGCTACTGTAGCTCCTCCCCCCGTCTGAAGAACAGGCTACTGTAGCTCCTCCCCCCCTCTGAAGAAAAGCCTACTGTAGCTCCTCCCCCCCTCTGAAGCACAGGCTACTGTAGCTCCTCCCCCCCTCTGAAGCACAGGCTACTGTAGCCCCTCCCCCCCTCTGAAGATAGGGAGAGAGATTTTTTATTAGTTAGAGAAGAATGGATTCAATTTGTCAATTGTAGTTAAGGATCCTATAGGCCTAGTTATCACGTTTCACGTTGGATTTATTAACTACAAAAAGATAAGATGTGCTTTTAATTTTGCTGTCGCTCTGCACACACACACACAAGCCTGTTAGCTAGCTATTCAACGTTCCTCCATAGAAGCCGCTCCTTTTAGGTCTAACTCTGTGGATTTAATTCAGATAATGATGTCATAACAAGGTGCCCAGTGCTTCAAGCCAAGCCTCCTCCTCAACCCTCTCTCCCCTCCCTCAAAATGTCAGTCTCAGCTCACTGGTCACCATAGTAACGCTCACTGGTCACCATAGTAACACCCACCCGTAGCACGCACTCCAGCAGGTATATTTCACTGGTCATCCCCCAAAGCCAACACTTCCTTTGTCCGCCTTTCCTTACAGTTATCTGCTGCCAATGATTGGGAAGAATTGCAACAAAAAAAATCACTGAAGTTGGAGTCGTATATCTCCCTCTCTAACTTTAAGCATCAGCTGTCAGAGCAGCTTAACGATCACTGTACCTGTAAACAGCCCATCTGTAAATAGCCCATCCAACTACCTCATCCCCATATTAATAGTTATCCTCTTGCTCTTTTGCACCCCAGTATCTCTACTTGCACATCATCATCATCTGCACATCTATCACTCCAGTATTAACGCTAAATTGTAATTATTTTGCCTCTATGGCCTATTTAGTGCCTTTCCTCCCTACTCTTCTACATTTGCACACACTGTATATAGATTTTTCTATTGTGTTATTGACTATATGTTTGTTAATGTGTAACTCTGTGTTGTTGTTTTTTGTCACACTGCTTTGCTTTATCTTGGCCAGGTCGCAGTTGTAAATGAGAACTTATTCTCAACTGGCCTACCTGGTTAAATAAAGGTGAAATAAAATAAATTTAAAATGATAAATCTTGCGTCATCAGGGCTACACTTGTCTGTCGATCACGCATCTAAACGACTAGCTTGTCGGCTCCGTCCGCACTGATTGGTGTAAACAACTAGCTTGTCGGCTCCGTCCGCACTGATTGGTGTAAACGACTAGCTTGTCGGCTCCGTCCGCACTGATTGGTGTAAACGACTAGCTTGTCGGCTCCGTCCGCACTGATTGGTGTAAACGACTAGCTTGTCGGCTCCGTCCGCACTGATTGGTGTAAACAACTAGCTTGTCGGCTCCGTCCACACTGATTGGTGAAGTCATTTAATGAGATAAATGTGTAAACAACTGTTGATTTCACAGGTTTTAAAAAAGGAACAGAGAGGAACGATATAAACAGCTACGTTTTTTGATGGTTCAAACCGGTTCAGAACTTTATATTGCTGGTCAGAACAGTAGAACGGAACAAAACAAAATTGTGGTTCTGTTCAGAATGAAACGATTGGAAAATAACTGGTAGTGATACCAGTGTCTTACCGTGCTGTGTGTTGGGGCTAAGGAGGTCTGTACAGAGCTGTTCTGTGGTGATTCCCAGGGCCTTGCAGACCTCCTCTCTGCTGTAGGGCTCAGGGTGCAGCACCTCAGCCACCAGCCGCAGCATCTCCTCCAGAGAGGCCTCCAGCTCTGTCTGCACCTGGGACAGCTTCAGCAGCCGGCCCCACTCTAGCCCCCGAGCCTTCGCCAACATCTGAGGGGGACCATAGAGTTATTTAAAGCATACAGGAGACAGCTTCAGCAGCCGGCCTCACTCCAGGTCCCCTCGCTCTAGCCAGAATCTGAGTTGAGTTAAGAACACAGTTCAATTCATTCTGGGGTGGCAGGTAGCCTATGTGTTAGTGTGTTGCTGGATCAAATCCCCGAGCTGACAAGGTAAAAATCTGTCGTTCTGCCCCTGAACAAGGCAGTTAACCCACTGTTCCTAGGGCATCATTGAAAATAAGAATTTGTTCTTAACTGACTTGCCTAGTTAAATAAAGGTAAACATTTTTTATTTATTTTTTAAATAAAAAAATCACTGTGTTTTGAGGTAAAAACTCCAGGTTTTATCACATCCCTTCTCATTTCAGCTGATTACAATTTGTTTTCATGTACTAGCAGGACAAAACCTTTGAGTGCTTGCTAAGTCATAACACGTGTTGAATGTTCTCCACCAGGCATCTCTAACACCTGTTGAATGTTCTCCACCAGGCATCACTAACACCTGTTGAATGTTCTCCACCAGGCATCACTAACACCTGTTGAATGTTCTCCACCAGGCATCTCTAACACCTGTTGAATGTTCTCCACCAGGCATCTCTAACACCTGTTGAATGTTCTCCACCAGGCATCTAACACCTGTTGAATGTTCTCCATCAGGCATCTCTAACACCTGTTGAATGTTCTCCACCAGGCATCTCTAACACCTGTTGAATGTTCTCCATCAGGCATCTCTAACACCTGTTGAATGTTCTCCACCAGGCATCTCTAACACCTGTTGAATGTTCTCCACCAGGCATCTCTAGTGGCATTTGTCATATTCTATTTATTTCTACGATGTTGAGAACACCAATATCAATTGGGACCCGCTGTAATAATAATAATAATAATAATGAACCTTGGTGGCTATCCGACATTCGACCACCCGGATGTTGAAGTGAGAGGTAGCAGCCTTGTTCATCTCAACGCAGCAGTTAGAGATAACGAACACTGCTCCCTCAGGGAGACGTACATCAGACGCCCGCAGTGGCTGGAACTCAATCAGCTTGGCCTGAGACAACGACAAACAGACAGATCGAGGACTAATAACAAGCACTAACGAACTACAGAATATGACCGTAACTATACAGAAGTTCATTAAACTAGCGTTAAACTATTGTTTAACTTATTAAAACACAGCAGCAGCATCACACACTAATAAACACCGTATAAAACTCCCTGGTATACAGAATGTGTGTGTGTGTGTGTATTTGATTACCTTTCCTTCCTCTGCCAGTGTGTGTATGTATGTGTGTGTATGTATGTGTGTGTATGTATGTATGTATATGCATGTATGTATGTGTGTGTGTGTATGTATGCATGTATGTATATGCATGTATGTATGTGTGTGTGTATGTATGTGTGTGTGTGTATGTATGTATATGCATGTATGTATGTGTGTGTGTATGTATGTGTGTGTATGTATGTATGCATGTATGTATATGCATGTATGTATGTGTGTGTGTGTATGTATGTGTGTGTGTGTGTGTGTGTGTGTGTGTGTGTGTGTGTGTATGTATGCATGTATGTATATGCATGTATGTATGTATGTGTGTGTGTATGTATGCATGTATGTATATGCATGTATGTATGTGTGTGTATGTATGTATGCATGTATGTATATGCATGTATGTATGTGTGTGTGTATGTATGTATGTATGTGTGTGTATGTATGTGTGTGTATGTATGTATATGCATGTATGTATGTGTGTGTGTATGTATGTGTGTGTGTGTATGTATGCATGTATGTATATGCATGTATGTATGTGTGTGTGTATGTATGTGTGTGTGTGTATGTGTTTGCCTACAGTTCCTTCCTCTGCTAGGAATGAGATGGACTGGTCCATGCCCCCTCCCTCAGTACCAATGTAGCGCTCACACTTGGCTGAAATCTCCGCCAGCGCCACCTGGAGGACAGAAAGGGAACAGTCTATGTCTACTGTTCTGCTTACCACACTTCACAGCAATATTCATTTACATTTACGTCATTTAGCAGACGCTCTTATCCAGAGCGACTTACAGTAGTGAATGCATACATTTCATACATATTTTTTTTCTTTTTTTTCCTCCGTACTGGCCCCCCGTGGGAATCGAACCTACAACCCTGGCGTTGCAAACACCATGCAAACACCATGCTCAACTGAGACACATGGGACCACATTAACACACTTCTAGCTCAGGAGGATGGTGCATCAAAGTGTTGACAGAAATACAACTCCTAAAAAATAATTGAAATACATTTTACATTGATCATGTATCAGCAATTCATTATCTGAATCTTGTGTAAGATTTCAGAGTGTTGTTTTTAATTTAACTACAGTAGGTTACCCGAGACTTTGACTGAATACATGCATGTACTGTCCTACCTTGTTGAGGGACTTGTGGTTAGCCTCCATAGTGAGGAGCGCAGCACAGCAGACCAATGCACTGGAGCTGGACAGGCCTGAGCTAGCCGGGATGGTCCCATCCACAACACACTTCATCCCAGACAGAGGAACCTTCCCTAGGTGCTCCTGGTGAGGACGATGATGACGATGATAATGATATAACACCATGTTGAACAATGCCTCATGTTTATGTTTGATATGGTTAATACTGTAGCAACATGATAGATAGATAGACAGGACAGACAAAGTTGATATGACAAAGATGAAGAAGAACAGTAGAATATAACAAGAAGAAGAACAGTAGAATAGAACAAAATGAAGAAGAACAGTAGAATAGAACAACAGGAAGAAGAAGAACAGTAGAATAGAACAACAGGAAGAAGAAGAACAGTAGAATAGAACAAAATGAAGAAGAACAGTAGAATAGAACAAGAAGAAGAACAGTAGAATAGAACAAGAAGAAGAACAGTAGAATAGAACAAGAAGAAGAACAGTAGAATATAACAAGAAGAAGAACAGTAGAATAGAACAAGAAGAAGAACAGTAGAATAGAACAAGAACAGTAGAATAGAACAAGAAGAAGAACAGTAGAATAGAACAACAAGAAGAAGAACAGTAGAATAGAACAACAGGAAGAAGAACAGTAGAATAGAACAACAGGAAGAAGAAGAACAGTAGAATAGAACAAGAACAGTAGAATAGAACAAGAAGAAGAACAGTAGAATAGAACAACAAGAAGAAGAACAGTAGAATAGAACAACAGGAAGAAGAAGAACAGTAGAATAGAACAACAGGAAGAAGAAGAACAGTAGAATAGAACAACAGGAAGAAGAAGAACAGTAGAATAGAACAACAGGAAGAAGAACATATACAGCACATTAAAGTAATAACCAGAGTCTATGTGACTCACCTGAATCCCTTTCACCCCACAGAGAAAGTAATAGTACCACTGAGGATTGTCCTTGTCTATCTCAATGTCTTCTGAAGAGACTGTGAAGTCCCTGTAAAATAAAAACACACACCATTTTATGATTTTGAGAGAGCCGTCTCTAATGAAATAACATTTGATAGTTAATCCAATACAGTCGTCAATTCGTCTAGATGGGCAGCAAATCAAGACAGATTCGGGGAGATCCTTACAAATGAAGATTATAGGTGAATTGCATGTGCATAAAAAGCTTGGTGTGGAGATTCTTCGGCAGATCTTACTTGTATTTAGGATCTGTGTTGGCCAAGTGGATTTTCTTGGAATCATTGACAGTGACAGCAGCCAGAATACTCTGCTCAATGGCCATTGGGAGTACAGCATAACCACAGTAGTCAATGTGTTCTCCTAACAGTAACGAATTAAGAAAGACAGTGTTTGAGTTACGGTTACGATTTAGAGCTAGCCCTTATGAAGGATCACATTGATCTATTTTTTTCCCCTGTACATCACTTGTCTTTATACTGTATTTATGGATTTCTGCGTTATAATAGCATAGCTATATAGATACGAAATGTGTTTACATACCTATTAGATTGACTCTTCCAGGAGCTTGTGCATAAAAAAGCGGAGCTTCTCCATACTTCTTCTCGAAGGCCTCTTTCAGGTTTTGCAACCTAGGAATACAATACATCGGGGAAAAATGCAAATCACTGCCCAATTCAAGGAGTGATTTGAGGAGTAAAAAAAAACTGTCTTTACTGTAGCCTACTATAAAATGTTTAATACATGCATGGATAGTTTTAGCAACTGTAATTACCAGTACTATTTCGAAAATTATCAAGATAACTCACCTTTTATTTTCACTTATCAGAATCTTTGTCTTTGGCGGGTGTGCTGCCATTTTTTTTTTTTTCAAACCAAATACTAGTTCTTACCGGTTGTTTTTAGACTATTGTTAAATCACCAAATCTAATTGCAACTAGATCTATCTGGAGTACTGTACTGAGAAAACATATAGAAACACACCTAATATATCAGCTGACTGTCACACGGAGAGTCCCGGATATTATTAAAAAGCTGATCTACGACCAGCTCTTCCCGCCAAAACCGCTACCTCAAACGCTTTCTGTTAAACTGAGTAACTGTTCCTAGACCAGCTGTAAACACAATTCATTGTAACGAAGAAAACGTAACAATACGGAAGAGTAGGAAATGGGCTAGTTCAGCGGAATCACGATTCACTCTCGCGTTCACGCTGCGCAGCAAGGCGTTATTGATGGCGGATGACGTAGAAAGCTGGTAATCTTAGCTGCAACTGTCTGCTGCCACTAGCAAGGTTGCTATCGATCTAGCTAGCTTCGTAGTAAAGATGTCTGATATGGAAGATGACTTCATGTGCGATGATGAAGAGGATTATGATCTGGTAAACTCCTCAGAAGTAAATATATATGGATATTGTAGCTGATTACCATATACAACGTATTTAGCTAGCTAGCTAATCAGCGTAAACATTCCATGTTGCACTCCACTTAGTAGCTAGCTAGCTAGCAGCTGAACTAGCTGCTGATGATTCTCCCATCATTGACAGCTAACTGTTAGCTAGTTAGCCAGCTATGTCTGTAATGATTTGTTCAGTTACTATTGCAAGTTTTAACTAATCTTTGCTAAACCTTTTGCACCGTTAAATGATCCAGTTGTTTGCATCACAAATCACCAAAACAACACATATCATGAGCTAGCTAGCTGAATATCAATAGTGGGTGTTGGTCTTGTAAACTGCAGTGATGATGAATTGTATGATTTCAGGAATATTCAGAGGACAGCAACTCTGAGCCCAATGTTGATTTGGAGAATCAGTACTACAATTCAAAGGCCCTAAAGGAGGATGACCCCAAAGCAGCTCTCAGCAGCTTCCAGAAGGTTAGTTATCACACACACACACACACATACATCACAGCAGGCTGGTGAGGGGAGGACGGCTCATAATAATGGCTGGAATGGAGTAGTATCAAACCATGTATTTGTAATGATACCATTCTGGACGTTACTATGAGCCCGTCCTCTCCAATTTAAGGTGCCAGCAGCCACCTGTGCCTATCACTTGATTAAACGCATCTTTCTTACCCCAGGTCTTAGAGCTGGAGGGTGAGAAAGGAGAATGGGGTTTCAAAGCCTTGAAACAGATGATTAAGATTAACTTCAAACTGGTAAGCAGCAGACATGACAGTAAATATGCTGTAGCATATATATATATATATATTCAATATTTAGAAAATATATTCTTCATTGTGCTAAATATTTGATCAAATTTGTTCATGTTTTGTAAAGAGCTGCTACCATCCCGTACCGCCTAAATTAGCATTTGAATGACATATTTTTTGGTCTTTTTCCCCTCCAGACAAATTTCCCTGAAATGATGAACAGGTACAAGCAGCTGTTGACATACATCCGAAGTGCAGTTACAAGAAACTACTCTGAGAAATCCATCAATTCCATCCTTGATTATATCTCAACGTCAAAGCAGGTAATGTTTGTGACATTTTAAGAGCAAACAATTATGCTTGATTCTGTGCACCAATCTGAGCTGTATTGAATTCTGGAAAAGTGTCTCAACTCTTAGGCTTGTTTCTCAATACCCTGATTTAAAGCTAGTCCTGGACGAGTATGCATGCAAAATTGAGAATCTCCTGAATGTAAACATTGTACAGAGGGGCCTACTTGACTTGTTTATTTATTTATTTTCAGATGGACCTGCTGCAAGAGTTTTATGAAACAACGTTGGATGCATTAAAGGATGCCAAAAACGACAGGCTTTGGTTTAAAACCAATACCAAAGTATGTTTGATTTGAAAACTTTTCATATAATGTCATTGATTCCATCCACAATATCATCATTTTTTTTAATGCAATCCAAAAACTTATGTGGCATACAATTTTTATGGAGACACTGAGGTTGATACTTGTGTAATTTAGTTTCATTCCTCACTCCTCCTTGTCCTATGCTTTATGCTTTTTGATCTGGTTTCCTCCTCGGTTTGTCCTGTCTGTTGTTTAGCTTGGGAAGTTGTACCTGGAGAGAGAAGAGTATGGTAAGCTTCAGAAGATCCTGAGACAGCTGCACCAGTCCTGTCAGGTGAAGAAACACTCCTCATCAATGCAATCAGAGGTTTTCACAGAGGTCTTTACAGAGGTTTTACCACCAAATCTAATTCAGCATTATAACATCATAATGAAAAAAACATTATTGTGTGTTCTTAGTGACCAATAGATCATTGGAATCATATTGTATGATTGTAGCCTGGTCCGAGATCTGTTTGTACCGTTTGGACACCTCCTATGGCTGTTGTCGTGACCACAGGAGGCAAGAGAACACAAACAGATCTGGGGCCGGGCTAGTATGATTGTGGAATCATTGTGGAAATCTAGAATGCCCTGTTTGTCCTCAAGTGTCTGTGTGAAATTGTCTCTCAAGTATTTGTTCCATTTTCTGTCTTGGTGTATAGATGGATGATGAGTATTTGTTCCATTTTCTGTCTTGGTGTATAGACGGATGATGAGTATTTGTTCCATTTTCTGTCTTGGTGTATAGACGGATGATGAGTATTTGTTCCATTTTCTGTCTTGGTGTATAGACGGATGATGAGTATTTGTTCCATTTTCTGTCTTGGTGTATAGACGGATGACGGTGAGGATGACCTGAAGAAAGGCACCCAGCTCTTGGAGATCTATGCTCTGGAGATCCAGATGTATACGGCCCAGAAGAACAACAAGAAGCTGAAGGCCCTGTATGAACAGTCTCTACACATCAAGTCTGCCATCCCTCACCCTCTCATCATGGGAGTCATCAGAGGTAGACACATCTCTACCTACACCTTAACTATATAACCACGTCTCTACCTTAACTATATAACCACGTCTCTACCTACACCTTAACTATATAACCACGTCTCTACCTTAACTATATAACCACGTCTCTACCTACACCTTAACTATATAACCACGTCTCTACCTACACCTTAACTATATAACCACGTCTCTACCTTAACTATATAACCACGTCTCTACCTACACCTTAACTATATAACCACGTCTCTACCTTAACTATATAACCACGTCTCTACCTACACCTTAACTATATAACCACGTCTCTACCTACACCTTAACTTTATAACCACGTCTCTACCTACACCTTAACTATATAACCACGTCTCTACCTACACCTTAACTATATAACCACGTCTCTACCTTAACTATATAACCACGTCTCTACCTACACCTTAACTATATAACCACGTCTCTACCTTAACTATATAACCACGTCTCTACCTACACCTTAACTATATAACCACGTCTCTACCTACACCTTAACTATATAACCACGACTCTACCTTAACTATATAACCACGTCTCTACCTACACCTTAACTATATAACCACGTCTCTACCTACACCTTAACTATATAACCACGTCTCTACCTTAACTATATAACCACGTCTCTACCTACACCTTAACTATATAACCACGTCTCTACCTACACCTTAACTATATAACCACGTCTCTACCTTAACTATATAACCACGACTCTACCTACACCTTAACTATATAACCACATCTCTACCTACACCTTAACTATATAACCACGTCTCTACCTACACCTTAACTATATAACCACGTCTCTACCTACACCTTAACTATATAACCACGTCTCTACCTACACCTTAACTATATAACCACGTCTCTACCTTAACTATATAACCACGTCTCTACCTACACCTTAACTATATAACCACGTCTCTACCTACACCTTAACTATATAACCACGTCTCTACCATAACTATATAACCACGTCTCTACCTACACCTTAACTATATAACCACGTCTCTACCTACACCTTAACTATATAACCACGTCTCTACCTACACCTTAACTTTATAACCCAGACACATTCAAGGGCTTTTTCTCAAGGGTTTTCACTTTTTATTCTTGCATCCTCTCTCCTCGCCTCTTTCTCAAAACGCATTGGAGGAGAAGATCCAAGGTCCCTCCTCTCTGACCTAGTCCTCCAATGAATTTTAAGTAGGAGGCAAGTAGAGAGGATCCTTTGTCAGGACCATGTTGTCTGGTCTCTTGTTTTTGTTTTCTCCAGAGTGTGGCGGTAAAATGCATTTGAGAGAAGGGGAGTTTGAGAAGGCTCACACAGACTTCTTCGAGGCGTTTAAGAACTACGATGAATCAGGAAGTCCTCGACGGACCACCTGTCTGAAGTACCTGGTGTTGGCCAACATGCTGATGAAGTCTGGAATCAACCCCTTCGACTCCCAGGAGGTATGAAAGGTCTCATTAGTGATTAGGGATGGTTCCCCAGACCCCGATTTAAAATAAAACTAGTCCTGGAATAAAACCTTTTCAAAGAAGATGGGTCTGAGAAATGTGGCTTTATTGATTCATCTCTATAGTATGGACTTTTTAGTTTGTTTTTGTAAAGATATCCTAAACATATTGTATTAAGGAGCCTATCACGATATAATAACCTGCTAATAAAGTAAATGACTCCAGCAGGTTCCTATTTTAGTGAACATGGTATATTGGTACAGTTTGCGTCGTGTTGGAGTATCTTTACTAATGCTGACATTTGTTCCTCTCAGGCTAAACCCTATAAAAACGATCCAGACATTCTTGCAATGACTAACTTGGTCAGGTAAGACTACATATCATTCACTATTACAGTCTAACCTTTCTTTTGGAAGTGTTTTTGCTTTGGCTGTTTGTCTACAACACGGTTTGATTATTGAATGCAAACCAATGTTATATACCCCCCCCCCAGTTCCTACCAGAACAATGACATCACAGAGTTTGAGAAGATCCTGAAGACCAATCACAGTAACATAATGGATGATCCGTTCATAAGGGAACATATAGAAGGTATGGTCTAGGGCATCACTTTCAGCTTGATGTATTATCGTTAATGTTACTTCATTCGTAAGTAGTAACGTGCTTTTAACAAGTTATAAATCAGTATACCAAATCAAATTTTATTAGTCACATACCTTAACTATATACCTGGAGGCAGGTCAAGTGTTAACATGAAAGTTCCTTCAATTTAATAATTGATTTTTGTTGATTTTTTTTTTTTCTTCTTCCCCTTTCAGAGTTATTACGAAATATAAGGACACAAGTGCTAATCAAATTAATCAAGCCTTACACTAGAATACATATACCTTTTATTTCCAAGGTAAGATCACGACAAAGATCTGTCTCTAGTATTACATTTTTTGGGGGGGGAATTTTTAAAAATATTTTCTCTAAATTTGAAGTTTATAATAAACTTTTTTGTCTCCTTCAGGAATTGAACATTGACGTCTGCGATGTGGAAAGCTTGCTAGTTCAATGCATTCTAGACGGGTAAATTGCATGTTGATACATGATTATTAGTAGAACTTTAATGCACCGTGAGTTTTATTTATTTTTTAACGAATTTACCATAATTGACCTTCTGTTTCTTCTGATACCTGTCAGCACGATCAACGGCCGTATCGACCAAGTCAACCAACTGTTGGAGCTGGATCACCAGAAGAGGAACGGAGCCCGATACATGGCTTTAGATAAATGGACTAATCAGCTGAATACTCTCAACCAGGCCATCGTCAGCAAACTGGCCTAATCAGTAGTGTAACTGAATAAGTTACTAATTCCATGTTGTGGGTCGGAGGGGTTGTATATCAACATGAGGAGTGAGTTAACCCAATTCACCTCATTTACAGCTTCCCTTTTTCAAGATGACAACAATAGATTGATGATCTACACAGGTTCCAATATCAAACTTACAGTCACTTCTTGTAACTGATTATTTAAAGGTAGAAGTCAGAGGTGCCAGTTACCAAGCTTGTGTTTCTTGGCCTAGGGTCACTTTAATGGTCACAGATTAATAGTCCTGGACTAAGAAGCATGCTCAATGAGAGTGTTTTTTTAAATTTATTTATTTTTTTAAATTTTAAGGAGTTGAACTATGCTTAATCTGTGTCCGGGAAACCAGTCCCTAGTGTCCCAAAACCAACAGAGAGAAGACTGTAAAAATCCATTTCCTATAGTGAAACATGTCCGCTCTACCACAGTATTGCCCCCTTCTAAGGAAATGTGAATACACAAATGTATTGAAGCATTAATGACGGTAAGCAGCATGACTTTTTCTGCAAAATGTCCTGTGTTCTCTGTACAGTCTTTCATAAATGGAGCTCCAGATTTCATATGGTACATTGTTGTGACACTGTTAAAGACACATTTTAGCTTTTGTTTTGTTACTGAAATAAAAAGGTAATTGTTGCTTCACTCTAACTTTTTGTTATTTATTTTTTATTATTATTTATTTTTTTACAAATCATGTGGAGCAAGCCGGTGACTGATCTGTAAAAATCACACAGCAACAACCAGGGATGTAATGGTGAAGTGGGCGTACCCTAATTTTGCCAAAAATGTCCCAAGCCCGTCTGCCCGGCGGAGGACAAAAAATGTATTTGACCAGCAGTGACATACAGTGCGCTCGGAAAGTATTCAGACCCCTTGACTTTTTCCACATTTTGTTACGTTGCAGCCTTATTCTAAAATTGATTAAATATTTTTTTTTTACTCACCAATCTACATACAATACCCCATAATGACAGATTTTTATAATTATTTTTATAATTGATAAAAAATGTAATGAAATATAATATTTACATAAGTATTCAGACCATTTACTCAGTACTTTGTTGAAGCATCTTCGTCAGCGATTACAGCCTCGAGTTTTCTTTGGTATGACGCTACAAGCTTGTCACACCTGTAGTCCAGGTGCGGTGCGACAAAACTAGGGCCTGTAGGACCTGCCCTGTTGATAGTGCTGTTAAGAAGGTAGAGCAGCGCTTTATTATGGACAGACTTCTCCCCGTCTTAGCTACTGTTGTATCTAGAGGTCGACCAATTAATCGGAATGGCCGATTAATTAGAGCCGATTTCAAGTTTTCATAACAATCGGAAATCGGTATTTTTGGACACCAATTTGGCCGATTTATTATTATTTTTTTAAGACCTTTATTTAACTAGGCAAGTCAGTTAAGAACACATTCTTATTTTCAATGACAGCCTAGGAACAGTGGGTTAACTGCCTTGTTCAGGGGCAGAATGGCATATTTTTACCTTGTCAGCTCGGGGATTCAATCTTGCAACCTTTCGGTTACTAGTCCAACGCTCTAACCACCTGCTTTACGTTGCACTCCACGAGGAGCCTGCCTGTTACACAAATGCAGTAAGAAGCCAAGGTAAGTTGCTAGCTAGCATTAAACTTATCTTATAAAAAACAATCAATCAATCATAGTCACTAGTTAACTACACATGGTTGATGATATTACTAGGTTATCTAGCCTGTCCTGCGTTGCATATAATCGCTTAGGTACACGTTGCTCCAACCATAAACATCAATGCCTTTCTTAAAATCAATACACAAGTATATATTTTTAAACCTGCATATTTAGTTAATATTGCCTGCTAACATGAATTTATTTTAACTAGGGAAAATGTGTCACTTCTCTTGCAAACAGAGTCAGGGTATATGCAGCAGTTTGGGCCGCCTGGCTCGTTGCGAACTGTGAAGACTATTTCTTCCTAACAAAGACAGCCGACTTCGCCAAACGGGGGATGATTTAACAAAAGCGCATTTGCGAAAAAAAGCACAATCGTTGCACGACTGTACCTAACCATAAACATCAATGCCTTTCTTAAAATCAATACACAGAAGTATATATTTTTAAACCTGCATATTTAGCTAAAAGAAATCCAGGTTAGCAGGCAATATTAACCAGGTGAAATTGTGTCAGTTCTCTAGCGTTCATTGCACGCAGAGTCAGGGTATATGCAACAGTTTGGGCCACCTGGCTCGTTGCGAACTAATTTGCTAGAATTTTACGTAATTATGACATAACATTGAATATTGTGCAATGTAACAGGAATAACGTTTTGTTTTCGAGATGATAGTTTCCGGATCCGACCATATGTAATGACCTAAGACTCGTATTTCTGTGTGTTATTATGTTATAATTAAGTCTATGATTTGATAGAGCAGTCTGACTGAGCGATGGTAGGCAGCAGCAGGCTCGTAATTATTCATTCAAAATAGCACTTTAGAGCGTTTTGCAGCAGCTCTTCGCAATGCATTGCGCTCTTTATTACTTCAAGCCTATCAACTCCCAAGATTAGGCTGGTGTAACCGATGTGAAATGGCTAGCTAGTTAGCGGGTGCGCGCTAATAGCGTTTCAAACGTCACTCGCTCTGAGACTTGGAGTAGTTGCTCTACATGGGTAACGCTGCTTCGAGGGTGGCTGTTGTCGATGTGTTCCTGGTTCGAGCCCAGGTAGGAGCGAGGAGAGGGACGGAAGCTATACTGTTACACTGGCAATACTAAAGTGCCTATAAGAACATCCAATAGTCAAAGGTATATGAAATACAAATCGTATAGAGAGAAATAGTCCTATAATTCCTATAATAACTATAACCTAAAACATCTTACCTGGGAATATTGAAGACTCATGTTAAAAGGAACCACCAGCTTTCATATGTTCTCATGTTCTGAGCAAGGAACTTAAACGTTAGCTTTTTTACATGGCACATATTGCACTTTTACTTTCTCCAACACTTTGTTTTTGCATTATTTAAACCAAGTTGAACATGTTTCATTATTTATTTGAGGCTAAATTGATTTTATTGATGTATTATTTTAAGTTAAAATAAGTGTTCATTCAGTATTGTTGTAATTGTCATTATTACAAATAAATAAATAAAACAATTGGCCGATTAATCGGCCAATTTTTAGCCCTATAATAATCGGTATCGGTATCGGCGTTGAAAAATCATAATCAGTCGACCTCTAGTTGTATCAATATGTTTTGACCATGACAGTTTACCATTCAGGGTTACTCCAAGCAGTTTAGTCACCTCAACTTGCTCAATTTCCATATTATTCATTATGAGATTTAGTTGAGGTTTAAGGTTTAGTGAATGATTTGTCCCAAATACAATGCTTTTAGTTTTGGAAATATTTAGGACTAACTTATTCCTTGCCACCCATTCTGAAAGTAACTGCAGCTCTTTGTTAAATGTTTTAGTCATTTCAGTCCCTGTAGTAGCTGACGTGTATAGTGTTGAGTCATCTGCATACATAGACACACTGGCTTTACTCAAAGCCAGCGGCATGTCGTAATTAAAGATTGAAAAAAGTAAGGGGCCTAGACAGCTGCCCTGGGGAATTCCAGATTCTACCTGGATTTTGTTGGAGAGACTTACATTTAAGAACACCCTCTGTGTTCTGTTAGACAAGTAACTCTTCATCCACAATATAGCAGGGGGTGTAAAGCCATAAGACATATGTTTTTCCAGCAGCAGACTATGATCGATAATGTCAAAAGCTGCACTGGAGTCTAACAAAACAGCTCCCACAATCTTTTTATCATCAATTTCTCTCAGTCAATCATCAGTCATTTGTGTAAGTGCTGTACTTGTTGAATGTCCTTCCCTATAAGTGTGCTGAAAGTCTGTTGTCAATTTGTTTCTGTAAAATAGCATTGTATCTGGTCAAACACAATGTTTTCCAGAAGTTTGCTAACGGTTGGTAACAGGCTGATTGGTCGGCTATTTGAGACAGTTAAGGGGACTTTACTATTCTTAGGTAGCGGAATGACTTTAGCTTCCCTCCAGGCCTGAGGACACACCCTTTCCTGTAGGCTTAGATTGAAGATGTGGCAAATAGGAGTGGCAATATCATCCCCTATTATCCTCAGTAATTTTCCATCCGGGTTGTCAGACCCCGGTGGCTTGTCATTCTTGATAGACAATTCTTTTCACCTTTTCCACATAATTTGGTCAGATAAACTTGGATGTGTAGTGTCAGCGTTTGTTGTTTGCATGTCATGCCTAAATTTGCTAATCTAAAAAATCATTACAGAAGTTGGCAATATCAGTGGGGTTTGTGATGAATATCTGATTCAATGGATGATGGAGCCGAGTTTGCCTTTTTTCCCAAAATATAATTTAAGGTGCTCCAAAGCTTTTTATTATCATTCTTTATATCATTGATTTTTGCTTCATAGTATAGTATAGTTTATTTTTATTTAGTTTAGTCACTTGATTTCTCAATTTGGAGTACATTTGCCACCGGTTGGGCTGCCAGACTTATATGCCATACCTTTTGCCTCAAACTTATTGTATGACCTCTTAAACACTATATTAGGCTTAGCCTTTGAAACTTTGGTTTTCCTAGATATGGCTTCTATATTGTGATCACGACATCCTATGGATTTGGATACTGCTTTAAAACACATTTCTGCAGCATTAGTAAAGAGTTGATCAATACATGTTGATGATTTCATTCCTGTACTGTTTGTAACTACCCTGGTAAGTTGACTGTCAACCTGAACCAGGTTGCAGGCACTGGCTTCAGTTTGAAGTTTTTTCTTGAGTGGGCAGCTTGATGAAAGCCAGTCAATATTTATATCACCTAGAAAATATACCTCTCTGTTGATATCACATACATTATCAAGCATTTTACACTTCATCCAGATACTGTTAGTACTTGGTGGTCTATAGCAGTTTCCCACCAGAATGGGCTTTAGGTGAGGCAGATGAACCTGTAGCCATATTACTTCAACAGTATTTAACATGAGATCCTCTCTAATCTTTACAGGAATGTGGTTCTGAATATAGACCGCAACATCTCCACGATTGGCGTTTCTGTCTTTTCTGTAGATGTTATAACCTTGAATGTACTTTTCTGCTCTTTTGCTCACCAGTATTTCTACTTGCACATCATCATCTGCTCATCTATCACTCCAGTGTTCATTTGCTAAATTGTAATTACTTGCTACTATGGCCTATTTATTGCCTTACCTCCTCACGCCATTTGCACACACTGTATATAGACCTTTATTCTCTATTGTGTTATTGACTGTATGCTTGTTTATTCCATGTGTAACTCTGTGTTGTTGTTTGTGTCGCACTGCTTTGCTTTATCTTGGCCAGGTCTCAGTTGTAAATGAGAACTTGTTCTCAACTAGCCTACCTGGTTAAATAAAGGACTTGTTCTCAACTAGCCTACCTGGTTAAATAAAGATGAAATAAAATAAAAAAATACAATTGTATTGCTACCACTGTATCATCAAAGGTATTATCTAAGTGAGTTTCAGAGATAGTCAGAATATAAATGGCATCTGTTACAAGCAAGTTATTGACTTCATGAAGCTTATCAGAGGTAGACTTGCTCATGTTATTTATATTGGAGCTGATGGTGCACAGTGAGCTGCACACAGTGGTCTTGCTACTAGGGCACACCACCTCAGTGTTAACAGTGGTCTTCCTACTAGGACACACCACCTCAGTGTTAACAGTGGTCTTCCTACTAGGGCACACCACCTCAGTGTTAACAGTGGTCTTCCTATAGGACACACCACCTCAGTGTTAACAGTGGTCTTCCTGTAGGACACACCACCTCAGTGTTAACAGTGGTCTTCCTACTAGGACACACCACCTCAGTGTTAACAGTGGTCTTCCTACTAGGACACACCACCTCAGTGTTAAGTGGTCTTCCTACTAGGACACACCACCTCAGTGTTAACAGTGGTCTTCCTACTAGGGCACACCACCTCAGTGTTAACAGTGGTCTTCCTACTAGGACACACCACCTCAGTGTTAACAGTGGTCTTCCTACTAGGACACACCACCTCAGTGTTAAGTGGTCTTCCTGTAGGACACACCGCCTCAGTGCTAACAGTATAACTCTGATTCATAGACACACGATTACTGCATACAATAGCTGTAGGATCAGCAGAGGCATTCAGGTCAGTTAGAGGGACATAAAATTAGGTTACTTACATTGTGTCTGACAACACCCCTGGTATAATGTACATTTTCTGAAGCATTATGATGACTCAGTGACACAATGGTCAAAGTTATCTGTAAAAGTGATTCCAAAAGCACTACAGTTAGCCAGGTGTGTAATGCCAGGTGTGTAATGCAGGTGTATAATGCCAGGTGTGTAATGCCAGGTGTGTAATGCCAGGTGTGTAATGCCAGGTGTATAATGCCAGGTGTATCATGCCAGGTGTATAATGCCAGGTGTATAATGCCAGGTGTATAATGCCAGGTGTATAATGCCAGGTGTGTAATGCCAGGTGTATAATGCCAGGTGTGTAATGCCAGGTGTGTAATGCCAGGTGTATAATGCCAGGTGTATAATGCCAGCGGCCCAATGATGGTATCGGACCTGAGGCAGAAATTCACAGGTTTCAGATTTTTTTCCATTTCCTTCAGGTTTTTGTTCTGAAAGTCACTTTTTTTTTTTAAATAGAAAAAAAACAAACATTGGATGTTCTAAGTCTACAACAATGTTTAAACCACATCAGGAGACCACTTGTGAGATCTGGGAAAATTCTACGAAATGTAGATTTGTTTAGTTTTAGTTGCCCTTTTAATTCAACTGGTCAGGCTCCTAGCACTGTTGATTGGTTAGGGGTCTTTCTGTAGCACACATGAGATGGAGTCTGCAAAACAAATGGCCACTGGATTGATGGAAATAATCATGATATCATTCTGCCAGGAAAGCATAGGCTACTTTGTAGCTAGTTAACATCTAATTGAGAAGGTTTTCCTGTTGCTTAATTGTTTGAAACCTGGATGTTTTACTTCATATTACGAGGCATGTCTTACCTTGCTTCAAAGTAGCCTGTAGCCAAAATCCCACCATAGAAACGTGGAGGGAATTATTTTATAAAGACCTCCTCGTACCCATGGAAGGAATTATTTTATAAAAGACCTCCTCGTATGCATGGCGGGAATTATTTTATAAAGACCTCCTCGTATGCATGGAGGGAATTATTTTATAAAGACCTCCTCGTATGCATGGAGGGAATTATTTTATAAAGACCTCCTCGTATGCATGGAGGGAATTATTTTATAAAGACCTTTTCTATGTTGTCAGGTTCTAGTTTTGTATTTCTATGTTGAGGTTTTGTTTGGGATGATCTCCCATTAGAGACAGCTGGTCCTCGTTGTCTCTAATTGGAGATCATACTTAAGTAGTTTTTTTTTTTTTTTTTACACCTGGGTTTGTGGGAGATTGTTTTTGAGTAGTGAATGTTTCACCTCTGCGTCACGGTTTGTTGTTTTGGTCTTTAGTTTATGTTTATGTATTGCATAGTTTCACAGTGTAAATAAAATGTGGAACGACACACACGCTGCACTTTGGTCCGCTTCTCCTTACGACAACCGTGACACAGATCTTCCCTCTTTCTACATTTCTAAAGGATATTTCCGTCTCTGTCCATGAGACTGCTCATATGTGTAGTACATGTTATCGTGCAAATCACATTTTTTGGGGGGGGACATTTGCACGTATAGGCTTATTGCCTGTGCACATTGCCCGTTGCCTGTGACAGTCTTTGTTGATGTCTCTTATTCTGATTGCAGCATTCATGTAAAATAGGACTCCAGATGTGGGAGCAAGCTTCCCCTAATCCTGCCATGCAGTCACAGTGAACTGACAGCACTTTTCCTGACTGTTCTGCCATAATCCAGGGAGAGGTTGCAATTTCCCGCAGACTCGGGGGTGTAACACCTGTTTGTGGGCTCCCGAGTAACGCAGCGGTCTAAGGCACTGTATCTCAGTGCAAGAGGCATCACTACAGTCCCTAGTTCGAATCCAGGCTGAATCACATCCAGCCGTGTTTGGGAGTCTCATAGGGAGGCGCACAATTGGCCGGTGTAGGCCGTCATTCTAAATAAGAATTTGTTCTTAACTGACTTGCCTCGTTAAATAAAGGTACAAAAAAACAAAAGCATATTGGCTAATTTAAGTACAATGGCAGGAAATTAGACGAACATTGGGAGAATGGACAATTCTAAGATGTGTATGGGTTTTAGTTGAAAATACAGTATACATTTTGTGACCAACATTTAATATTATGCCAGTTAGGCCGGAGGCAAACAGAGGCATCCCTGTGAGCCTCTCAAATTTGGTAACTATGCGGAGAGCTCTGTGTACCTCCATATGGACATGATTGGTTGACGGTAGGTGAGGGCGGTACTTCCTGTATAAACACAAACTCACATCTTTGACAACTTCCTTCACAACAGCTCTGTGCTGCTCGTCGAAACTCAAAAAGTAAAAAGTATGAATGCCCTGACTTCTGCAGAGGACATATCACCGTAAATGCTGCATGGCCAACGCATACAGACAGCAGAATGACCATACATCGCCTTGAACCAGTATCATGTAAAATACGCCTATACCCAAGCTGTTAAAATGTGGATGCTATTTTGCATTGTCACACTCACTTTGTCTCGCCCAGGTGAGAATATGCTCACCTCCCGACAAATGTTGCCTATACACATCAGCTAGTGGTTGAAATATTGAATATTGATGAAAAGCTTATTCATAAAAAACTAAAAACAGGAAAACAAATTAACAAGAATGTAACCATTTGTAATGAGTGAGAAGAGCGAAAATCAACGTGTTTTATTTTTTAGAATCTAAAATAATTAGACATAGAATTATTTGTTGTATTTCTTTTCTTTTCCTATTGCAGAATATGTTCCTCACCTTTTTTTTCTGGCCATGATGGGTTCATATTCACGAAGGAGCCAAACAACCAATTATAATGCGCATTTCTAATTGTATTGGACCTAATAGCCTAGTAAATAGATATTATATGTATTTCAAGTTTTGCAATATCATAGGCAGTGCGGTTTATAATACCGGTATACAGTCAAATTTAACAGGGGATATTTTACATTGAAGTAGGTCTATGTATCAAGTTTCAAGTTGATATTATCATGTGCACAAGTACAGTGAAATGGCTTTGTTGCTTGCTCTTTCCCAACAATGCAGTAATTCATATCAGTAGTACTATACAAATACAATTAACAAGTCAAGTTGAACAAAAACACACGATAAATATAACTGTAATTGCATTGAGTAGCCTGTCCTCCAATGTTTCAAATTTCGCCCGCTGTCTATCTCAGTGACCTTGTGGCTTTTACATGATTGGTTGACGGTAGGTGAGGTCCTGTAAAAAGCACAAACTCACTTCCTTAACAACATTGGAAGGTTGTGAGTTCAATCCCTGACCGATTCATACCAAAGACTGTATAAACAGAACCTGACGCATCTCTGTTTGACACTCAGCATTTAACGCGCTGCATTGTCTAGCTGACGTCTTCATTGACCATTCAGCATTTACTCTACAGAAGTCAGGGCATTCATGCTTCTGGCCTTACTGGAGCAGCACAGAGCTGTTGTTAAGGAAGTGAGTTTGTGCTTTTTACAGGACCTCACCTACCGTCAACCAATCATGTAAATGCGGAGCTAATATAGAGACGGTATTGTTACAACATTTGAGAGGCGCTTGGCAATGCGGTACAGAGCTGAGTTTGGCCTATGTGTGCCTCCGGAGGCTCCGCGATTTGTGTTACACCATTCATATAGCGCCTCCGACCACATTTTCATATCAAGCATGAATAGGCTTTTAAGGTGATAGCTTTTGGGTAAGGCCCTGCAATAGACTAGCGTCCTGTCCATGGGTGTACTTGTACATCAAGTTGCCTCACGCTACAGAAACAGGCTCCTGCCCCATGAGCCATTCCGGCTCGCACAAGCCAAGACTCGTGCAAGGTTACCTACCATCATATTTAGGTTGAGAAAATCAGTGGTGGAAAAAGTACCCAATTGTAATACTTGAGTAAATCTTAACCCTCCTGTTGTGTTCGTTTCATGTTAATTAATTCTGTGTTCCTGGTCCAAAATGACCTTCCCATTATAGCTGATTATAAATCCATAATAATCAATATATTATCACCTAATGTTGTGTTAGATATTTTTATCAATTTAAGTTCTTGTGAACATTACAAGTTTTGAACTTCTATTTGCTATTTATACTCATTGACCTGAGCTCATACAACTCGTTTTTGAGTAAAAAACAAACAATGTATGGATTATTTTGACTATAACAAATACTTAGATGAAACATACTGTGCTATTTATCACAGACTACTTTGTGTCAAAGTTTAACAAGGACTCTCTCCTCCTCACCAGTGTCATGATCAAATATATGATCAAGAGCCTCACATACAGTATATCGTTTGGTCATTGTGCTGCCACAGAATTAATTGTGAGCAAGGCCTCAAAAAAGATTTATATACCAGAGCTGCGAGAAAAGTTCTATATATTATTGAAACAATGTTGGGATTGTTTGTGAGAATGCCAACAGGTGTGTTTCCCGTGGGGGGAAGATTGTATTGGGGAAAGGTTCCTGTGGGGGTTGCCATGGAAGCCAAGAAGGGAAGTGAGGTGTGTGTGTATGTTTGTGTGTGTGTGTGTGTGTGTGTGTGTGTGTGTGTGTGTGTGTGTGTGTGTGTGTGTGTGTGTGTGTGTGTGTGTGTGTGTGTTTTCAAACATACATGCATGTGTGGGTCTGGGAGAGGAAGTGTGTCCATCTGATGAATGGGCATGTGCCTGAACTAAATTTTATACACTAATTGTAGTCTCACCCATTCATTTCTAATGATCGGTCGGGAACACCACAGGTGTACAAAAGTTAAATAAAACACCCAAAATGTAATGAAAATCATCCAAATGTATGTTGTGACCATTTTTTTTGTGACCATTGAGTTTTAGCTATGTTGTATGAATATGTCCCAATGACTTACTTTTTTTTCTCTCTTTTCTTTTCTTCAAATACTATTCATTTTTCTGTCCCAAAGAGGTTTAAAACAGATTGTACCACCTGGCCAACAGGAAGCGCTATTCTTCCTTCCTGACTCTGCTCTTCCAACATGGCGCCTGGTGTGGTTGCTAGGTGATTTGTGACACAGCCCGGAAGCCATCCACTAAAATACATGGCTGCAAGCGTCTCTAAAAAAACAAAACCTCCCAAAGTACTCTTCTAACGTCTATGTTTTCTGAATTTGGTTGTTTGCAACAAACATCTGTGTTTGAGAATGTGGTTTGATGAGAGGGTCGTTTGAGGATGCTTGTTGTGACCGAGCACTTTAACCGAAAGTTTGGACGTGCGAACTTTCAAAAGGGCGGCGAGTCGGAAACAGGAAGTGGACTACTAGCTAGATAGCCAGTTATCTAACGTTAGTTAATTTTTTGGTTTATGGGTACCTTTTTTTTGTTATCTGTTTGACAACTGCTAACCAAATTGTACTTTTAGCAGACTATAATTAGGTAGTAACCCTGTTTGTCAAGAAACTTGTGCTTCATTTGTTTTAAATGGTTGCTATGTTAGCTAGCTAATGTTAGCTGACCAGGCAGTCGGTTTCATCATGTTCATCTTCTGACTGCAGTTTTTTTTATCTTGCTAGTTTTAATTTTGTCCCTGCTGACAACGGATATAACCTTGCACTTCAAACCAAAATGGTAAGCAAATGAGTGTGGCCCGTCAAGCTAACTTTGCTAGCTAGCTAACGTTACTAAGTTAGATGGTTTGAGTCATACCAAGGTGCATAACTAATAATGACCTACCCGAGATACATGAAGTGCGTGTGAGAGTTACACAGCCACGGCCCCGTGTGGCTCAGTTGGTAGAGCATGGTTTTTGCAACGCCAGGGTTGTGGGTTCGATTCCCACGGGGGACCAGTACGGGGGAAAAAAATGTATGAAATGTATGCATTCACTCCTGTAAGTCGCTCTGGATAAGAGCGTCTGCTAAATGACTAAAATGTACAATGTAACATCTGTGACCTCTTGTGCTGTCTCGGGTCTTCTCTCAGTATTAGCACTGTGATCATCCTCATCATGCCCATCGACTTTGGTAGTGCTGCTCTGCAAACGCAACATGAGGAGGAGGAGGATGACCCAGAGGACTATGCCAGAGAGCAAGAGGTAAAAATCACAGGGGGGAAAAAAAACTCCCCCACCCCATCTAACTGTGACTAATGTTGTTGCATTGTAGGCATTTATCTAGCTGTCAGATAGCTGCTTTCTGTTTCTGATTCACACCTAATTTCCCCAGAGTCCTGTAGGAAGGGTGGGTATAATTTGTGGAGCGTTTCAACAGGAATCTGTTCCAAAAACGTCGTAAATAGCAAGGTCGCCAACAAACAACACATACAAAGTTGTATAGCGGCAGAAGAATAAGATAGCAGGTAGGGAGGGAGTGGGCAATTTTGTTGAGTTTTTCACTCACCAGTTTATTTCGGGAAAAATGTCTGTCCTCACTCTGGTAGCCTGTGGGCAAACATTAAGAATAATCTACGTTGATACCTATTCAGCAGCTAGTTAGCTAGGTGAATTAATCATGCTAACTTTGTATCCGTTGTTTGTTGGCATCCTTGTTATTTATGAAGTTTTTGGAACAGATTCCCGTTGGAACATTGAATAAATTATACCCACCCCTGTAGGAATGAGCTCCAGTGTTTTCTGCCATTGATTTCAGTGTGACTTCAAAACCATCCAGTATGCACTTAATCAGCATACAGTAGCCATTGCCTCAGTAAGTGTTAATTGAAGTGTGTTCATTGTTGAATTGATTGAAAATGATGGGAGTCTATTTGTTCCCTACCTCATTTGTAATGCACTGCTGAGTCAAGGTTGAGTAACAGATGCGCATGCACAACCATAGATGGAATTTTCTTGGTTGGTTAGATCACATTATCATCTAATTTTAATCCCGGGTTATTTTTCCAGACCTGGCTCTTTATGGTCATATTTCCCTCAGTTAGTACTGTACTAGTTGTTGTTGCTATTTACTGTATTCAAACATAGTCAGTGGAAATCTTAAGGTACCAGAGGGAGCCTTCAGGCTATAGGGACTGTAGGTGTTTACATTTCAAACGCACCGCCTGCTCCAATCAGATGTAGGCGTGCTCAGTGTGTTATTATGAAACTCTCAGCCATCTGCTCTGTTCTACCCTGAACCTGTTACCAGGGGTGTAATCATTAGTCAAAAAAACGTTTTGCAACGGAAACCGTCTACTCTAAAACGGAAAACGTTTTTTTTTTTTTTGCAACGACAAAAACAAGAGTTTCTATTGGACAAATTCAGGTTGGTCCCGTTCTGTTTGGTTTCTAGTGAATACACCCTTGTTAACTGTCCTGTGGTATGATTAGCCCAGGCAGGCAGGCAGGCAGCGCAGGTGAAGGTGTGTCATACACTGAAACAAGCTCTGCTCTGCCCTATATCACCACTCATTTCTCTTTTTCTGGGATCATGTGGCTCGGTAGCTGAACTAGGTGCATTTTCTTCAGTTCTGTTGATAACTGCCTGAGTGGGACTGTGGGACATTATGGGTCCTGCTCTGGTTGGGGATATGCATCCTATGGTTGAGGACACAGTGGAAGATGTAAGAAACATCCAACAGTCCTTATGGGAAGTAAGTAGCTGCCTTTTCCTGTTCTCTTCACTCGCACTGCGTCTGAAACGGCACACTATTGCCTTTCTAGTAAGTACAATACTTTTGAACATGACTGGTTAAACAGTAGTTAACTATAGGGAATATGGTGCCTTTTCAGACTGAGATTTACTCTTCACACAGGGCTCCCTGTATCTCTCTGTAGTGTAGGGCACATGTATGTGGATGGCTGTCAGTGAAACCTGTTGTGGGAGTCTCAACAACTCCGAGTCTCTTTGCCCGGACATAACACCTGACATAGTGGAAGAGTTGCTGTCTTTCTGTTGGATATTAGGTCAGGAGGAGATAAGCTTTTTTTTATCAAACAAGACACTGGAGTTTATTTGCTTCACATACAGTTTGTTTGTTTGTGTCGAATCAGAAATCAATGACTATAGTGAAAAATGGAAAAACTCTTCATGTGATGGATTTTTGGAGGAGATGTACACTTTAAAAATGGGGATGATGTGTTTGTTAATTTTCTGTTAAGCAGTCCTGTGAACATTCTCTCTGTTCTATTAGTCATGAGACGTAGTTTCAGTGGTTGAGTGAATTCTTTGACCTATTTGAGCAGTTTCCCCGACTGTTTTTCCTAGACTCTGTCACTGTATAACTACAGTTGAAGTCGAAAGTTTACATACACTTAGGTTGGAGTCATTAAAACTCGGTTTTTCAACAACTCCACAAATTTCTTGTCAACAAACTATTGTTTCGTCAAGTCGGTTAGGACATCTACTTTGTGCATGACACAAGTTATTTTTCCAACAATTGTTTAGACAGATTATTTCACTTATAATTCACTGTATCACAATTCCAGTGGGTCAGAAGTTTACATGCACTAAGTTGACTGTGCCTTTAAACAGCTTGGAAAATTCCAGAAAATGATGTCATGGCTTTAGAAGCTTCTGATAAGCTAATTGACATCATTTGAGTCAATTGGAGGTGTACCTGTGGATGTATTTCAAGGCCTACATTCAAACTCAGTGCCTCTTTGCTTGACTTCATGGGAAAATCAAAAGAAATCAGCCAAGACCTCAGAAAAAAAATTCTAGGCCTCCACAAGTCTGGTTCATCCATTCCAAACGCCTGAAGGTACCACATTCATCTGTAAAAACAATAGAATGCAGCTATAAACACCATGGGACCACGCAGCCGCCATACTACTCAGGAAGGAGACGCGTTCTGTCTCCTAGAGATGAACGTACTTTGGTGTGAAAAGTGCAAATCAATCCCAGAACAACAGCAAAGGACCTTATGAAGATGCTGGAGGAAACGGGTACAAAGTATCTATATCCACAGTAAAATGAGTCCTATATCGACATAATCTGAAAGGCAGCTCAGCAAGGAAGAAGCCACTGCTCCAAAACCGCCATAAAAAAGCCAGACTACGCTTTGCAACTGCAAATGGGGACAAAGATCATACTTTTTGGAGAAATGTCTTCTGGCCTGATGAAACAAATAGAACTGTTTGGCCATAATGACCATCGTTATGCTTGGAGGAAAAAGGGGGAGGCTTGCAAGCCGAACAACACCATCCTAACCGTGAAGCACGGGGGTGGCAGTATCATGTTGTGGGTTGCTTTGCTGCAGGAGGGCCTGGTGCACTTCACAAAATAGATGGCATCATGAGGATGGAAAATTATGTGGATATATTGAAGCAACATCTCAAGACATCAGTCAGGAAGTTAAAGCTTGGTCGCAAATGGGTCTTCCAAATGGACAATGACCCCAAGCATACTTCCAAAGTTGTGGTAAAATGGCTTAAGGACAACAAAGTCAAGGTATTGGAGTGGCCATCACAAAGCCCTGACCTCAATCCTATAGAAAATTTGTGGGCAGAACTGAAAAAGCGTGTGCGAGCAAGGAGGCCTATAAACCTGACTCAGTTACACCAGCTCCGTCAGGAGGAATGGGACAAAATTCACCCAACTTATTGTGGGAAGCTTGTGGAAGGCTACCTGAAATGTTTGACCCAAGTTAAACAATTTAAAGGCAATGCTACCAAATACTAATTGAGTGTATGTAAACTTCTGACCCACTGGGAATGTGATGAAAGAAATAAAAGCTGAAATAAATCACTACTATTATGCTGACATTTCACATTCTTAAAATAAAAGTGGTGATCCTAACTGACCTAAGACAGGGAATTTTTACTAGAATTAATTGTCAGGAATTGTGAAAAACTGAGTTTAAATGTATTTGGCTGAGCTGTATGTAAACTTCTGCCTTCAACTGTATGTTACCAAGGCAACGGCTCAGTACAGCGAGTCATACCCATGTGTTGTTTCTTCTTCTCTAGCTCCACAAGCTGCTAACTGACATGTTGTGTTTCTTCTTCTCTAGCTCCACAAGCTGCTAACTGACATGTTGTGTTTCTTCTTCTCTAGCTCCACAAGCTGCTAACTGACATGTTGTGTTTCTTCTTCTCTAGCTCCACAAGCTGCTGACTGACCTACCTGATGACGTGTTGTTTCTTCTTCTCTAGCTCCACAAGCTGCTGACTGACATGTTGTTTCTTCTTCTCTAGCTCCACAAGCTGCTAACTGACCTACCTGATGACATGTTGTTTCTTCTTCTCTAGCTCCACAAGCTGCTAACTGACATGTTGTGTTTCTTCTTCTCTAGCTCCACAAGCTGCTGACTGACCTACCTGATGACATGTTGTTTCTTCTTCTCTAGCTCCACAAGCTGCTGACTGACCTGCCTGATGACATGTTTCTTCTTCTCTAGCTCCACAAGCTGCTGACTGACCTGCCTGATGACATGTTGTTTCTTCTTCTCTAGCTCCACAAGCTGCTGACTGACCTGCCTGATGACATGTTGTTTCTTCTTCTCTAGCTCCACAAGCTGCTGACTGACCTGCCTGATGACATGTTGTTTCTTCTTCTCTAGCTCCACAAGCTGCTGACGGACCTGCCTGATGACATGCTGGAGGACAGCAGAGATTCCTCCTCTCCGGAGCTGGACTGCTCTGCCTGCAGCAACACAGACACGTGCAACAGGTAATGTTTTTTTAATGGAATTATTTATTTAGTCAGCCAGAGGACAGAGATAAAATGAGAAGGGAGAGTGGGAGGGAGACGCGGAGGTGGGGCAAGGGTTCGTACCCACTCTGAGGCTGTAATATATGTGCACCGGGCGGTGGTGTTACCCACTAGACTAGACTAGCCTAGGGCACCGGGCGGTGGTGTTACCCACTAGACTAGACTAGCCTAGGGCACCGGGCGGTGGTGTTACCCACTAGACTAGACTAGCCTAGGGCACCGGGCGGTGGTGTTACCCACTAGACTAGACTAGCCTAGGGCACCGGGCGGTGGTGTCACCCACCAGACTAGCCTAGGGCACCGGGCGGTGGTGTTACCCACTAGACTAGCCTAGGGCACCGGGCGGTGGTGTTACCCACCAGACTAGCCTAGGGCACCGGGCGGTGGTGTTACCCACCAGACTAGACTAGCCTAGGGCACCGGGCGGTGGTGTTACCCACCAGACTAGCCTAGGGCACCGGGCGGTGGTGTTACCCACTAGACTAGCCTAGGGCACCGGGCGGTGGTGTTACCCACCAGACTAGACTAGCCTAGGGCACCGGGCGGTGGTGTTACCCACCAGACTAGACTAGCCTAGGGCACCGGGCGGTGGTGTTACCCACTAGACTAGACTAGCCTAGGGCACCGGGCGGTGGTGTTACCCACTAGACTAGACTAGCCTAGGGCACCGGGCGGTGGTGTTACCCACTAGACTAGACTAGCCTAGGGCACCGGGCGGTGGTGTTACCCACTAGACTAGACTAGCCTAGGGCACCGGGCAGTGGTGTTACCCACCAGACTAGCCTAGGGCACCGGGCGGTGGTGTTACCCACCAGACTAGACTAGCCTAGGGCACCGGGCGGTGGTGTTACCCACCAGACTAGCCTAGGGCACCGGGCGGTGGTGTTACCCACCAGACTAGCCTAGGGCACCGGGCGGTGGTGTTACCCACTAGACTAGACTAGCCTAGGGCACCGGGCGGTGGTGTTACCCACCAGACTAGCCTAGGGCACCGGGCGGTGGTGTTACCCACTAGACTAGACTAGCCTAGGGCACCGGGCGGTGGTGTTACCCACTAGACTAGACTAGCCTAGGGCACCGGGCGGTGGTGTTACCCACTAGACTAGGGCACCGGGCGGTGATGTTACCCACCAGACTAGCCTAGGGCACAAGACTCACACATTTTAATGTTGGTACATTTAGGCTAGTCGCCATCATGGGATGACGCAGAACAGAAAAGACAGACGAGTTGTAAGTTTGTAATGATGATCATTCCATACACCTTAGTAGGACTTATGTTTTTATTGATCTCGCAGACAACAACAACAGCAGCCTATGTGGAACCACCAACAAACTGAATGGTCCGATCACCAAACACCTGCCTCACATGAAAAGGTAAGAATTTCAACAAACAAGACTTTCCATGTCGGTGTTGAATGTGTGACGTTATATCTTCATATCTAGGTCTCGTGAGAAGTTTTTAAGTTGAGAGAAGTGCTAAGTATCAACATATTAAAGGGAACAAAACCTATTTTTGTCTAAATGTTCTTGTCTTTTTTGCAGAACTATGAGGAGGTCTATAACCACAGCTCCTACCATGATGAGAATCCCTACGAGGAGGCAGCTGGGGCTCGGCAGATCAACGGTCATGCCAGTCACACCCAACAGAGACACCCTCCTAGACTCCAACCCCTGGTCTGGAACCAGGAAGGACAGACAGAATACCTGCAGGTACTCAATCTTTAAAAAAAAAAACTTGAAATAGCCTTATAAAACATCAAGGGCCAGTTTCATGGACACAAATTAATGTTCAAAAGATATTCTCTAGTGAAATTTCTTCTTAGTCCAGGATTAGGCTTAATCTATGTCTGGGAAACTGGCCCCAAGGTTTTGAATAATAACCGAGAGACATGTCTATTCTTTTCAAATGCAACCCTTTACAATTATTGTTTCCAACTCGAGTCACATCTCCCCTCTAAACAGGAATACCAGTGGTATACTCGTAGTGCCGGTTACACGTACAGCAGCGTGGATACCGAGCATGCTGCAGCAGACGGCCCTGATTTCTCCACAGAGGAGGAGGGGTATGGAGATGAGCTGTACCCACGTGGAGTCGTTCTCCCTGGGGTGGACTACCAAGTTGTGGGGGGACAGAGGGATGAGCAGAGCTACGCTGGTGGGGATCAGAACAACACCAGGGAACATGTCCAAGTGAGTGGGGTCATATTTGTGTTGTATTATGGACCTGATGATGTGACACTTTTTTTACTTCTTGAAAGTCCAAAATCTTGAAAAGTTAACTGCTCACATGCAAAACATTGTGGGAATGTATTAACATTGGACTAATGAGAAAAAAAAGAAAAAAATACCAAGAGTTTTCCTTTTTAAACAAGATTTTGATGAGAGTATGTTAACCACTACTCTGGTATTGTCAGGAGGTGGTGGTCCAGTGTCTGCGTGATCAGGTGAGGCAGCAGGAGAGACGCGGAGAGGAGGAGCAGGTGGAGAGAGCAGGAGTCATCAACGCCCTCACACAGAGCCAACAGCAGAGCCAACAGCAGTGTGCCAAACTGCTCCAGACGGGTACATTGGGGTCTGTGTGCGCTTTGTGTCACTGTTTATGTCCATCAGACCTGCTTAATCAAGAGGTTTAATGTAGCATCAGACCTGCTTAATCTAGTGGTTTAATGTAGCATCAGACCTGCTTAATCAAGAGGTTTAATGTAGCATCAGACCTGCTTAATCTAGTGGTTTAATGTAGCATCAGACCTGCTTAATCTAGTGGTTTAATAATGTATCAGACCTGCTTAATCTAGTGGTTTAATGTAGCATCAGACCTGCTTAATCTAGTGGTTTAATAATGTATCAGACCTGCTTAATCTAGTGGTTTAATGTAGCATCAGACCTGCTTAATCTAGTGGTTTAATGTAGCATCAGACCTGCTTAATCTAGTGCTTTAATAATGTATCAGAGGAACTTAAAAACTTGAATGTAAAGGGTCCACCCTGATTATCATCGCAAAGCATTCCCTTCTCCATCCACATCCACCTTGTGTGTCCTCCACTTGCGCCGTTTAGCTAGCTCATCGTTTACAATAGGAAAAGAGGTTTGAAGTTTTCACCTGTCTGTGTCTTATTTTAAAAAAAAACATAAAATAAATAACTTTTATTAGTTTTAGGAGGGGCTCTGAAAGACACTCATGGGGGGTGTCCACTGAAAGTTGACTAGCAAAAACAACTGTAACCTAAATGACACCCACAATGAGACCCCATTTTTAATCTGCCCAAGAAGAGGCAAACAAAATAAAAGCCCACATCAAACATAAAGACAGGAAGAAGCAAACCAAAAAGTGGAGCAAAAATGAAATCGGATAATGGATTGTTTGTCTAGAAATCAAATAGGGAGCGCTAACTAAAGAGGTTGATGCGGTGGCATCTCTCAAGACAACTGGGGCACTGGGCCAGCCACTCTTAAATAGCCCATGGGCCAGCACAGGTGAAACACCTTCCCACTAATGAGATGGCAACCATCACAGGTGTAACACATACTGACTAACGAGGTGAAACCAATCGGTGCTACGTGCTAAAGTCCAACCTCAAAACATAAATGGGGGGGGGGGGGGGGGGGGGGGGGGGAAACCAAAGCCTGTAACCCATTTTAAGATGTCAGGCTTGAAAACCCGTTCAGCCATTTTGGCACAGTGACTCACTACCAAAACCAAAACGCAACTGGTTTCAACTGGCAAAGAGACGTCATGTGATCTGCTATCTATCTAGTGGACGAATTGGGAATCAGACGGAGGATATATTTACATCAATGGGATAGGTAGAGACGTCAGCTTTCTCCTCATATGTATATCATACCTGTAAGAGGAAAAAGGTATGACACACAAGCCCTGCACTTTTTAAAACGGCAAAAACATGGCTGTGTTCCAATGGGAAGTTGTATGTTTTGAGCGCAACCATTTAAAAATATATATATATTTTTTGTACATTCCTTTTGGAACAATATTTAGTGACATATTTTATCTCAAACCTAGACTTTCAAATCTCTTAATCCCCAACATGGGGACAATTGTGGGACCCCTATCCCCCTAAAACTCCGGTACGTTTCAGGTTTTGTTTTGGTCTGCTGTATGTCGGGCTCTGTGGTAGTCACATTTTCTGACACGTTTATCTGAACATTCTAACAGTGTTAAGCATGTGTTTTGTAGGACTTTTTTTTTTAATACCAAAATTTACTTTGAGGGTAGTATATAATATTACGTGTTGTTTAGAAAATGCCACCAGAGGGCGTCAGAGTTTAAGTTTGAGGTTGAACGAATCATCAGAGATAAAAGAAAAGTAATTTAAAATCGACAGAAGGGTTTGACTGAGAATGTGAGTGCTAATTAGGACAACGCGGTTTGCTTTGGCATGAATCCGCTAGAATGCTCAGTGTTAGAATGAATTTAATTTACATTGTCTCTCTGCATCCTTTTGACTGTCTAGGTTCAGTGCAGGAGATGGGCCAGCTGCAAATCAAACTACAGCAGACTCAGTCGGCCAAGACCGTGAGCGACGACATGAACAAAGCCTTGCAGGTATTTTCTCACATCCTTTTACACTGAGTGTACAACCGTCTGGAAACGGTTGGCGACAGAGCTCAGACCGGTCTGGAAACGGGTTAGGAACACTGGTGCAAAGAATGCTTTTTGACGGTGTTGTCCTATTCTCAGCTGAACACTCTAGAAGAGAAGCTCAGAACAGACCTGGAGACCCAGCACCAGGAGACAGTGACCCAGCTCAGAGCAGACCTGGAGACCCAGCACCAGGAGACATTGACCCAGCTCAGAGCAGACCTGGAGACCCAGCACCAGGAGACAGTGACCCAGCTCAGAGCAGACCTGGAGACCCAGCACCAGGAGACAGTGACCCAGCTCAGAGCAGACCTGGAGACCCAGCACCAGGAGACAGTGACCCAGCTCAGAGCAGACCTGGAGACCCAGCACCAGGAGACAGTGACCCAGCTCAGAGCAGACCTGGAGACCCAGCACCAGGAGACAGTGACCCAGCTCAGAGCCCTGTGGGCTGAAGAGAAGGACAAGGAGGTCAGACAACAGGTCCAAACCCAGCTGACCAAGTCCAAGGCTAGATGGAAGGAGAAGGTAGGAGTTGTCTTGTTGTGTTCCATCTGTAGCTAGGGCAGATCAGTACTGCCTGCCACCCCATGGACTATAAATCAAAGTTGATTTCTCATGTACCTTTTACAACCCTCTGTATCCTGTGTATAATGAAATACTTACTTGAAAGCTCTCAACAGTGCAGTGAAATATACACTAATAATAATAATAATAATAATAATAATAATAATAATAGAACGGTAAGGCAATAAGTAGTATACATAAAGGCATTTTGTTTTGTAAAAAAAGTTAAAGCACAAAATGTTTTGAAAAATATAGAGAATGTACTATGAGAAATAGTATGTCAGATATAATGGTGGACTAGTGGTGCAGATCTGTGATAGCCAGGGTTCCCCTCCTAAACCAATATTTGTTGTTTTGAAAGTGTATTGGAAGGTTCTTGGTAGCTATCCTATCTTCTTAGTTTGGATTCCGCGACGCAGTTGGCATCAGTTGCTGGGACTGCTTGTCTCTTTCCAGTGATCCTGCCGACCCCGGACTGGTCTGAGGATCTATTTGGCGTCGCAGCTAGCCTAGCTGCTAGCTAGCTGCATATCAAGCTAGCAAGGTTTTTTTTTTTTTTTACCCAGCCCATGACATCGTTAGCCATTGTGGCTGGGGACCACGGATTGTCCCGGGTTTGTGGCTGTCTAGATCCCTGCTGTTTGTTTGTTGTTTTCAATCTTCCCTGTGACCTGCCCTGTCTGGAACTGCGAGGAGTAACAGCCTAACATACGTTGCTACCGTGACAAAGACCAAAGCCGGCGGGAGAACCGTTGAGGACAGTGGTGTCTCTCTATCACACGGGAAGGATCTTTTAAACAAACAAAAATAATTCTACAAGCAGTTGTTACCTCAACAAAAAAATAGCTTCAAGTGTTTTGTCCAAATACTGGTGGAGTCCACTAATAAAATAATGGACAACCTGACCAGAGAGGTCCAGGACCTGAAGAACAGTTTGCAGTTCTCCCAGGGTCAGCTCGATGAGTTTAAACAGGAAAACGGCAAGATGACAGCAATCTGTAAGTCATTGAGAGAGGACATCAGTTCTGTGTGTGAATCCATGATAACAATTACAGATAAATCTTGAGGAACAATCAAGGCGAAACAATATGGTTGTAGACGGAATTGCAGTGTCTCCACATGAGACCTGAACGGAGTCTGAGGACAAAGTGAGGGAAATGATCTCTGAGAAATTGAAGATGGACCACAGGAAGAATGAGGTGGAGCGTGCCCACAGGACTGGAAGACCCACCACCGGCCCGGGTGGCAGGCCCAGGCCGATTAGTGGTCAAATTCCTGAGGTTCAAGGACCAGGTAGCTGTTCTGGAAAGAGCCAAAAACTTCAGAGGAACGTATATCTTCCTCAATGAGGACCATCCTGAAGCTGTGAGCCAGAAGAGGAAAGAACTGATCCCAGACATGAAAGCTGCCAGAGCGCGTGGGGACATTGCTTACATCCGCTATGACAGGCTCATTGTCCATCCTCCCTCCCAGAAGCCTGGAAGGGATGAGAGAGCCAAGCCTATGGGTTCGTAGCCTCAACCCTGCAACACACACACACACACACACACCAATTGATTAATGAACTGCTGAATGTATATTTTTTTTCTCTTGCTTTGTTTGCTCTTTTCAGTATTATGTCTGTCTCTGATAAGCTACCCAGGACAGGGATGAAAATAGCCCATATTATATGTAGCCTAAGAAATAAGGTTCATGAAATCAATAACATGCTAACATCAGATAACATTCATATATTAGCCATTTCTGAGACTCACTTAGATAATTAATTTGATGATACATCAGTAGCAGTACAAGGATATAACATCTATAGAAGAGACAGGAATGCCTATGGGGGAGGTGTTGCTATATATATATATATATATATATATATATATATATATATATATATATATATATATATATATATATATATATTCAGAGCCATATCCCTGTAATGCTTAGAGAAGATCTTATGTCAAGTGTTATTGAAGTGGTTTCAGGTTCACTTGGCACTTCTAAAGCCTTTTCTTTGGGGGTGTTGCTATAGGCCACCAAGTGCTAACAGTCAGTGTCTAAATAATGTGTGTGAAATGCTTGATAGTGTATGTGATGTAAACAGAGAGGTCTGCTTTCTTGGGGACCTGAATATTGACTGGTTTTCATCAAGCTGTCCGCTCAAGGTTATTAATCAACCTACCAGAGTGTTTACAAACACTACAGGAACAAGATCATCCACATGTATTGATCACATTTTTACTAATACTGTAGAACTTTGTTCTAAAGCTGTATCCGTACCCATTGGATACAGTGATCACAATATAGTGGCTATATCCAGGAGTTCCAACAGCTGGGCCTAAAATAGTGCATAAGAGATCATACAAAAGATTTTGCTGTGACTCTTATGTGGATGATGTTAAAAAATATTTGTTGGTCTGATGTTATTAATGAGGAGCATCCAGACGCTGCACTTGATGAATTTATGAAATTGCTTCTTCCAATTATTGGTAAACATGGACGTGTTAAGAAACTGACTGTTAGAACTGTTAAGGCTCCATGGATTGATGAGGAATTGAAAAACGGTATGGTTGAAAGAGATGAGGCAGAAGGACTGTCTAATAAGACTGGCTGAATATCTGACTGTCTTACTTACTGCAAATTTAAGAAATTATGAGACTAAACTCAACAAAAAGAAAAATAAACTTCATTATGATGCCAAGATCAATGATATAATTTTTTTTTGGGGGGGGGAGTAATTTAAATGAAATTATGGGTAGAAAGACCAATTCAACTCCATCTTTCATCGATTCAGATGGCTTATTCATCACAAAACCATTTGATGTTTTTATGATTATTTTTATGATTATTTCATTGGCAAAGTGGGGAAACTTAGGTAGGAAATGCCAACAATGAACAGTGAGCAATTGTATTCATGTATAAAAAAAACTAATCATGAAAGAAAAGCAGTGCAAATTTGAATTTTGTGAAGTTAGTGTGGGAGATGTGGAAAAATTGTTGTTAACGATCAAGAATGACAAACCTCCTGGCATTGAGAACTTAGATGGAAAGCTACTGAGGATGGTAGCTGACTCTATAGCCACTCCTATCTGTCATATCTTTAATCTGAGCCTAGAGGAAAGTCTCTGTCCTCAGGCCTGGAGGGAAGCCAAAGTAATACCGCTACCCAAGAGTTGTAAAGCGGCCTTTACTTGTTCAAATAGCAGACCTATAAGCTTGCTGCCAACTCTTAGCAAAGTGTTGGAAAAAATTGTGTTTGACCAAATACAATGCTATTTTCTCTGTAAACAAATGAACAACAGACTTTCAGCATGTTTATAGAGAAGGGCACTCAACATGTACTGCACTGACACAAATGACTGATGATTGGTTGAAAGAAATTGATAATAAGATTGTGGGAGTTGTACTGTTAGATTTCAGTGCAGCCTTTGAAAGTATTGACCATAACCTGTTGTTGAAAAAACTTGTGCTATGGCTTTTCAACCTCTGCCATATCGTGGATTCAGAGCTATCTATCTCATAGAACTCAAAGGGTTTTCTTCAATAGAAGCTTCTCTAAAGTCACATGTAAAGTGTGGTGTACCGCAGGGCAGCTCTCTAGGCCCTCTACTCTTTTCTATTTTTACCAATGATCTGTCACTGGCATTAAACAAAGCATGTGTGTCCATGTACAGTTGAAGTTGGAAGTTTACATACACTTAGGTTGGAGTCATTAAAACTCGTTTTTCACCCACTCCACAAATTTCTTGTCGGTTAGGACACCTACTTTGTGCATGACACAAGTAATTTTTATAACAATTGTTTATAATTCACTGTATCACAATTCCTGGGGGTCAGAAGTTTACATACACTAAGTTGTCTGTGCCTTTAAACAGCTTGGAAAATTCCAGAAAATGATGTCATGGCTTTAGAAGCTTCTGATAGGCTAATTGACATCATTTGAGTCAATTGGAGGTGTACTTGTGGATGTATTTCAAGGCCTACCTTCAAACTCAGTGCCTCTTTGCTTGACATCATGGGAAAATCCAAAAGAAATCAGCCAAGACCTCAGAAAAAGAAATTGTAAACCTCCATAAGTCTGGCTCATCCTTGGGAGAAATTTCCAAGCGCCTGGCGGTACCACGTTCATCTGTACAAACAATAGAACGCAGGTAAACACCATGGGACCAAGCAGCCGTCATACCGCTCAGGAGGGAGACGCGTTCTCTCCTAGAGATGAACGTACTTTGGTGCAAAAAGTGCAAATCAATCCCAGAACAATGGCAAAGGACCTTGTGAAGATGCTGGAGGAAACAAGTACAAAATAATCTATATCCACAGTAAAACAAGTCCTATATCGACATAACCTGAAAGGCCGCTCAGCAAGGAAGAAGCTACTGCTCCAAAACCGCCATTAAAAAGCCAGACTACGGTTTGCAACTGCACATGGGGACAAAGATCGTACTTTTTAGAGAAATGTCCTCTGGTCTGATGAAACAAAAATAGAACTGTCTGGCCATAATGACCATTGTTATGTTTGGAGGAGAAAGGGGGATGCTTGCAAGCCGAAGAACACCATCCCAACCCGTGAAGCACAGGGGTGGCAGCATCATGTTGTCCCCACTGCTTTGCTGCAGGAGGGACTAGTGCACTTGACAAAATAGATGGCATCATGAGGCTGGAAAATTATGTGGATATATTGAAGCAACATCTCAAGACATCAGTCAGGAAGTTAAAGCTTGGTCGCAAATGGGTCTTCCAAATGGACAATGACCCCAAGCATATTTCCAAAGTTGTGGTAAAATGGCTTAAGGACAACAAAGTCAAGGTATTGGAGTGGCCATCACAAAGCCCTGACCTCAATCCTATAGAAAATGTGTGGGCAGAACTGAAAAAGGCGTGTGTGAGCAAGGAGGCCTACAAACCTGACTGTTACACCAGCTCTGTCAGGAGGAATGGGACAAAATTCACCCAACTTATTGTGGGAAGCTTATGGAAGGCTACCCTAAACGTTTGACCCAAGTTAAACAATGTAAAGGCAATGCTACCAAATACTAATTGAGTGTATGTAAACTTCTGACCCACTGGGAATGTGATGAAAGAAATCAAATCTGAAATAATTCTCTACTATTATTCTGACATTTCACATTCTTAAAATAAAGTAGTGACACTAACTGACTTAAGACAGGGAATTTTTACTAGGATTAAATGTCAGGAATTGTGAAACTGAGTTTAAATGTATTTGGCTAAGGTGTATGTAAACTTACGACTTCAACTGTATGCTGATGATTCAACCATATACGCACCAGCAACCACTGCTAATGAAGTCACTGAAACCCTTAAAGACTTGCAGTCTATTTTGGAATGGTTGGCCAGTAATAAACTGGTCCAGAACATCTCTAAAACTAAGAGTGTTGTATTTGGTACAAATCATTCCTTAAGTTCTAGACCTCCACTGAATCTGGTAATGAATGGTGTGGCTGTTGAACAAGTTGAGGAGACTAAATTACTTGGCGTTACCTTAGATTGTAAACTGTCATGGTCAAAACATATAGATTCAATGTTTGTAAAGATGGGGAGAGGTCTATCCATAATAAAGAGATGCTCTGATTTTTTTTGACACCACACTCCAAAAAGCAAGACCTGCAGGCTCTAGTTTTGTCTGATCTTGATTATTGTCCAGTCGTGGGGTCCAGTGCTGCAAGGAAAGACCTAGTTAAGCTGCAGCTGGCCCAGAACAGAGCCGCACGTCTTGCTCTTCACTGTAATCAGAGGGATAATATAAATACTATGCATGCCAGTCTCTCTTGGCTGAGAGGTGAGACTGACTGCATCACATCTTCTTTTTACAAGAAACATTGTGTTGAAAATCCCAAATTGTTTGCATAGTCAATTTACACACAGCACTGACACACTTATCCCACCAGACATGCCACCAGGGGTCTTTTCACAGTCCCCAAATCCAGAACAAATTCAAGAAAACATCCAGTCTTATATTGGATGGAACATCCTTCCATCTCATATTGCTCAAATAAACAGCAAACCTGGTTTCAAAAAACAGATAAAGCAGCACCTCGCGGCACAACACCTCTCCCCTACTGGACCGAGATAGTTTGTGTGTATGAATTGATATGTAGGCTACGTGAGCCTTTTAAAAAATGTATGTAGTTCTGTCCTTGAGCTGTTCTTGTCTAATGATGATCTGTTTGATGTTTCATGTGGACCCCAGGAAGAGTATTTGCAACAGCTAATGGGGGTCCTAATAAAATACCAAATATAGTGGACTAGTGGTGCAGATCTGTGATTAATCAGGGTTCCCTTCCTAAACCAATATGCTAAACTACTTGTCTTGATGTTCTGTGATTGTCCTGATCACATTATCCCTGGGGCAGCAAAGTACATTTACAAGCCAAGTAGGCTGAATAAGGGCTTATTCATCCAAATGTCAAAATGTGTGGTACAGGTTGAAGGAGCAGTAAGCAGAGCCTATTGCCGCTGGCTCCAGGACCTCTCCTCGCTGCCAGAGTACAAGGTAGCTCTCCAGAGAGAACGAGAGAAGTGGGAGAAGATACAGGAGCAACACGTTCAACAACAGGTACAACTAACTGTCACTGTTTCACTGTGTTTCTCTGTTTCTTGTCTGAATCAGTTTGGAATTTTGCTTATATTGGGGATACTAGTTATCTTTGTCGCTAAGTTATACAGTATTTAACGTCATCCCTGGATAAAATACATCTCTTTGTCGCTAAGTTATACATTATTTAACGTCATCCCTGGATAAAATACATCTCTTTGTCGCTAAGTTATACAGTATTTAACGTCATCCCTGGATAAAATACATCTCTTTGTCGCTAAGTTATACAGTATTTAACGTCATCTCTGGATAAAATACATCTCTTTGTCGCTAAGTTATACAGTATTTAACGTCATCCCTGGATAAAATATCTCTGTCGCTAAGTTATACAGTATTTAACGTCATCCCTGGATAAAATACATCTCTTTGTCGCTAAGTTATACATTATTTAACGTCATCCCTGGATAAAATACATCTCTTTGTTGCTAAGTTATACAGTATTTAACATCATCCCTGGATAAAATACATCTCTTTGTCGCTAAGTTATACAGTATTTAACATCCAAACAAAGAATGAGTTGAAAGATTAGCTGTGAAATGGTCCTTTAACTAACTTCATCCCAGTAGTCAGATGGTAACAAAACGTAGCACTTCTTCTGCTTCACTCCAAAGCATCTTGTAGTTCTAGTTTCTCTCCCTTCTCTCTGATTTGGGTCAGATGTCCCTAGTCCTGACTGCAGCAGAGGAGAGGTGGCAGGAGGAGAGGCCTAGGAGTTCAGGAGAAGTCCAGAAGGTTGAGGAGATGCAGCGCTGCAGGCAGCTGGAGGAGCATCTGAAGACAGAGGTCGAGGAGGTGGCACATCTGCAGAGCCAGGTGGATGACCTGCAAAGCCAGCTAGACCGTGAGAGGGAGGAGAAGGCTGCTCTGCTGAAAGCAGATATGGCTGCAGCCAGAGCCTCCTGGAGCAGAGATGAACAGCAGGAGATCTCCTCACTGCAGGCCTTCCAGGAGGAGCAGCTGAAACAGGCCCGGGATGAGGCGCAGGGGGAACTGGAGCTCCTCCTTCAGAAGGAGGCTGAGCTGCAGCAGGCTCTGAGGGACCAAGAGGAGGACTGGAGGAGACACGAGGAGAGCAGGGACCAGGAGCATAGGCAGGCCAGAGAGGAGGTGCTCCAGGAGCTTCAGGCTGGGCTGAAGGAGGTGAAGACTGTGCTCCTCAGAGGAGGAGCCCACAAAGAGAAGGAGAATGGAGGAGAGGTGGAAGGGAGGTGGAGGACCAGTGGAAGCATAAAAGAACTCCTCATGTCTACATGTAAATACCTAATCTCTAAAGCTGTAGCCCAGGCCGAGAACGAGTGGAAAAAGGTGGGTGTCTGTCTGTGTGTCTCTCTCTCTCTCTCTGCTCTCACTAGATGTGGTGAAGAGGTCAATGGAATGCAGACTGTAGGGGGATAGAAGGACTCCAGACTGGAACACAACATTCAACAAATCTGATCGAACTAAGTGGATATTCATCAAATCCGTCATGATAGAATTCATCAATCAGGCCCACAATCTGTTTTACTAAAGTCTGATTTGGATATATTTGACAGATCTCGCTGCGTAACATTTAGAAGTAGCCCCTTTTCATGTTTAGAAGAAGTGACTGCTAAATGCTAACTCACATTGTATAAGCTGGTAGCATAGCTAGCATAGAGAAATCGGGGGTGGCAGTCGTTTTTAACTCTAATGCAGTTGATTGGTGACATGAACATGTATTGGGGTTTATTATGGATCCCCATTAGTTCCTGCCAAGGCAGCAGCTACTCTTCCTGGGGTTTATTATGGATCCCCATTAGTTCCTGCCAAGGCAGCAGCTACTCTTCCTGGGGTTTATTATGGATCCCCATTTAGTTCCTGCCAAGGCAGCAGCTACTCTTCCTGGGGTTTATTATGGATCCCCATTTAGTTCCTGTCAAGGCAGCAGCTACTCTTCCTGGGGTTTATTATGGATCCCCATTAGTTCTTGCCAAGGCAGCGGCTTCTCTTCCTGGGGTTTATTATGGATCCCCATTAGTTCCTGCCAAGGCAGCAGCTACTCTTCCTGGGGTTTATTATGGATCCCCATTAGTTCCTGCTAAGGGTTTATTATGGATCCCCATTAGTTCCTGTCAAAGCAGCAGCTACTCTTCCTGGGGTTTATTATGGATCCCCATTAGTTCCTGCCAAGGCAGCAGTTACTCTTCCTGGGGTTTAGTTCCTGCCAAGGCAGCAGCTACTCTTCCTGGGGTTTATTATGGATCCCCATTAGTTCCTGCTAAGGGTTTATTATGGATCCCCATTAGTTCCTGCCAAGGCAGCAGCTACTCTTCCTGGGGGTTTATTATGGATCCCCATTAGTTCCTGCCAAGGCAGCAGTTACTCTTCCTGGGGTTTATTATGGATCCCCATTAGTTCCTGCCAAGGCAGCAGCTACTCTTCCTGGGGGTTTATTATGGATCCCCATTAGTTCCTGCCAAGGCAGCAGTTACTCTTCCTGGGGTTTATTATGGATCCCCATTAGTTCCTGCCAAGGCAGCAGCTACTCTTCCTGGGGTCCAGCAAAATTAAGGCAGTTTATACTATTTTAAAAACATTACAATACATTCACACACTGTAGGGTTGACATCTATGCAAGCATTATACTCTGATTTGAGAAATGTAGGCTAATTGTGCTGGGGGGAATGAGGAGAGTAGGCATCTTTCCTCCATGCGTTTCCATGGCATTTCCAGCGATTTTGGTCGAGTTCCATTGACCTTTTTACTGCATGTATTGTTTACCATCAGCCTGACTATTATAAGACTTTTAGTGCCGCGGCATGGTAGCAGGTTCCTGCCACTGTGTTGCGTAAAAAAACAATTGTAGTTATTTTTTGAAGGCTGACTTGACTAACAGTGTATTTTATGGCCGTGTTGTTCTCCCTCTCCAGATCAGTGAGGAGGGGCTTGGCCGGGCGCTGAAGGAAAGTCAGGAACGCCATGAGAAAGAATTCAACCAGATTCATAGTGTGTTTCTTCTCAAGTCTTCTGTGTATGGAATAATATGCCACTTAGCAGACACTGTTATCCAAAGAAATGTAAAGTACAGTGAGTGCATAGAGAGTGATCCCTGCAATTAGTAGAATAGATACAATGCCAGTGGACCTCCCGAGTGGCCCAGTGGTCTAAAGCACTGTATCGCGGTGCTGGCTGTGCCACTAGAGATCCTGGGTTTGAGTCTAGGCTCTGTCGCAGCCGGCCGCGACTGGGAGACCCATGGGGCGGCGCACAAATGGCCCAGCGTCGTCCGGGTTAGGGGGAGGGTTTGCCAGCAGGGATGTCCTTGTCTCATCGCGCTCTAGCGACTCCTGTGGCGGACCGGGCGCAGTGCACGCTGACCAGGTCGCCAGGTGTTTCCTCCGACACATTGGTGCAGCTGCCTTCCGGGTTGGATGGGGCATTGTGTCAAGAAGCAGTGCGGCTTGGTTGGGTTGTGTTTCAGAGGACGCACGGCTCTCAACCTTCGCATCTCCCGAGTCCGTACAGGAGTTGCAGCGATGAGACAAGACTGTAACTACCAATTTGAAACCACGAAATTGGGGAGAAAAAAGGGTAAAAAAAGAAAAATGCCAGACGTGAGAGCAACCCCTAAGTATGATTTAAATATGTTCTATCGATTCAGGCTCCACTGATCACAAGGGAGAAAAGGGTGCTTGTGGGAAGCAGTGTGCTGAGAACGTATCCGAGCTGCAGAAGAAGAGTCAGGACCTCCGGAGGCATCTAGAGAATGCCTGCAGACAGCTACAGGCCACAGTCAAGGAGAACAAAGCCTCCATGCAGCACCTCAAAGGTAACAAAACTCCAAATCAACCCCTGGCTCCTGGTCCTTAGGCCACGTTTCCTGTAGGTTTTGTGATAGCGGGTCACAGAAAGGATTGCATCAATTGATACATATTTCGAGAACCACTGGGGGGGTTAATTAAAACTTTTTAACCTGTTATGGATAGGGGGCAGTATTTTCACGGCCGGATAAAAAACGTACTCGATTTAATCTGATTATTACTCCTGCCCAGAAACTAGAATATGCATATAATTATTAGCTTTGGATAGAAAACATTCCAAAGTTTCTAAAACTGTTTGAATGGTGTCTGTGAGTATAACAGAACTCATATGGCAGGCAAAAACCTGAGAAGATTCCTTACAGGAAGTGCCCTCTCTGACCATTTCTTGGCCTTCTACACCCTCTTTATTGAAAACTGAGGATCTCTGCTGTAACGTGACACTTCCTACGGCTCTCAGAAGGCGGCAGAACGGTGAATGATGACTTTGTAGCCCATTGCTGAAAAACAGTAGCGCATTTGGATAGTGGTCGATCTGAGAACAATGAGACTGGGGGCGCGTGCACGAGCCGACACCATGTTTTTATTTTCAGTCTTTGAACGAAAACAACGACTCCCGGTCGGAATATTATCGCTTTTTTACGAGAAAAATCACATAAAAATTGATTTTAAACAGCGTTTGACATGCTTCGAAGTACGGTAATGGAATATTTTGTATTTTTTTGTCACGAAACACGCCGGGCGCGTCACCCTTCTTTACCCTTCGGATAGTGTCTTGAACGCACGAACAAAACGCCGCTATTTGGATATAACTATGGATTATTTGGAACCAAACCAACATTTGTTATTGAAGTAGAAGTCCTGGGAGTGCATTCTGACGAAGAACAGCAAAGGTAATCCAATTTTTGTTATAGTAAATCGGAGTTTGGTGAGTGCCAAACTTGGTGGGTGTCAAAATAGCTAGCCCATGATGGCGAGCTATCTACTCAGAATATTGCAAAATGTGCTTTTGCCGAAAAGCTATTTTAAAATCGGACATAGCGATTGCATAAAGGAGTTCTGTATCTATAATTCTTAAAATAATTATGTTTTTTGTGAACGTTTATCGTGAGTAATTTAGTAAATTCACCGGAAGTGTTCGGTGGGAATGCTAGTTCTGAACGTCACATGCTAATGTAAAAAGCTGGTTTTTGATATAAATATGAACATGATTGAACAAAACATGCATGTATTGTATAACATAATGTCCTAGGAGTGTCATCTGATGATCATCAAAGGTTAGTGCTGCATTTAGCTGTGGTTTTGTTTTTTGTGACATTATATGCTAGCTTGAAAAATGGGTGTCTGATTATTTCTGGCTGGGTACTCTGCTGACATAATCTAATGTTTTGCTTTCGCTGTAAAGCCTTTTTTAAATCGGACAGTGTGGTTAGATAAAGGAGAGTCTTGTCTTTAAAATGGTGTAAAATAGTCATATGTTTGAAAAATGGAAGTTTTGGGATTTTTGAGGAATTTGTAATTCGCGCCACGCCCATCATTGGATATTGGAGCAGGTGTTCCGCTAGCGGAACGTCTAGATGTAAGAGGTTGTGCTATCCACTGGGAATACAATAGACATCTTGCTGGATGTTTTTTGCCCAAATGAATTTAAATCATAATAATCGGTGTCCTTCCTTGTCCCCTCCCTCCCTCCCTCTTTTTGTAGATGATCATGAGGTGGCACTATGGAAGGAGAAAGAGCACAACCTGCAGGAACTGGAGAAAGTGAAAAGATCTGCAGCCAAAGAATCCTCTGGGTAATGAAACTTGACTTTTGACTCATCCATATTGGATAGTGCTGAGCGATTTAACCGAGTTTACGGTTGTTTTTCAGTATTTAAAATACGAATTGACCGACATCAGTTCAATTATTTGAACTCCATTTCGTGTGTGTATTTTTCTTCTGTGAGCTTAATGCACACATTGCACAGTTTCTCTAGAGATACTTCAGATCCAGCCTGAACTGTACGATGTAGTAGGGAGTTGTAGTTTCCAACAGGCCAATATTCTACATAGTTTAATTGATGTACTAGGGAGTTGTAGTTTCCAACAGGCCAATATTCTACATAGTTTAAACAGATGTACTAGGGAGTTGTAGTTTCCAACAGGCCAATATTCTACATAGTTTTAACAGATGTACTAGGGAGTTGTAGTTTCCAACAGGCATATATTCTACATTATTGAGTGCATGTATTTTTTTGCCCGTACTACAGACGGCTATATCGGTCCTCTAATTAAGGGATTGTAAAGGCCCAGTGCACTACTTTTGTGGCATTATTTTAAATTATTACTATTTTATTCCTGATTTTTCAGGGGATGTGTTAGGGTAGGTTCCTTGTCAATCATTTGCTTATTGGTGAAATCAGCAATCAGACAATATCTTTAAGTAATTCAATCATTCATTTATAAATGCAATTGCAGACAGAAGTTGACAACGGGAACATGGCACACATGTTTCAGAGTAAGTTCTGCAAAATAGGAAAAGGGTCCAAGTTGCTTTAATATGCTTTGCAGTCAACCCCTAGTGATGTAACTGCCTACGTCAACACCTTCTACTCATGAGACCAAGCCCATGCATCAGGAGAGACAATAGTTCCAGTGTTTTCTAAAGGCTCAGCAGTAGTTTTCCACTCCCCAAGTTGCTTTATAGTGGTATGTCTGACTAGTCTCTTATCTCTTTCACTCCCCTGCAGGGTTCTGTGTCTATTAATCTCTTTTATCCTTGAGGTTCTTTCTCATAGACGCCCTGTTCTGACTGCAATAACTCACACATCTCTCAGACCATTTCTATAAAAGAGACAGAGACTAGAAAAGAACCGTGGAACAATATTAAACCTGATAATGAATATTTCTAATCTGTAGTCCAGGATCCTACAAATGTAGTGGGGGAGGGGTCTTATAGCCCTTCTATTAATACAACATAAGCATAATCAATTATTATAATACATCAATCATTTGTTCATGACCCTAAGGTGAACCTCATCTGATGCTGCAGCACCCCTACTTCCCGCAGCTATGTTTTAGCTCATAAAACGTAGTAATTAACTACAATGACCATAATCCATTGCGCATTTACTTGTCCGGTCTGTGTTTTCTTTTATGCCTGCTACAGAAGAGGCAGAAGAATGAGCGGATATCGAGAGCAGCTGTTGCTTCGTGAGGTATCTCTACCTTAAAATACATCATCTACGTGATTGATAGTTGGTATTCAGCAACTTTATTTACTTTGAAGAATTACAAAATAGTGATTTTTGTCAGACAGCATATGCAGCAAGTCACCAAATGAAACAAATGTAATATACACAACTGAAATATTTTGTTAAAGTAAATGAATGTGAATACATTTTTGTTAATAAGTGATAAGCAGTAATGGGCCGTCACTACCATCATGGGACTTGTATGAATTGTTTTATTCTGTGTTGTTGCAGCGTTCAACCCAAATAATGAAAACCAAAATCGAAAACCGTGATGATAATTTTTAAAATTAATATAACCGAAAACGAAGAGACCTCAAAAAGCACTAATCGCTCAGCACTAATATTGGATGTAATTCTAGTCAGATGTATAGTCACTGGTTACCAAATTAAAGATTTGAGCAAGTTAGATTTTCCCACAAATGTACCCACATGTATTTTATATGTAAATAGTTTGATCCTTGAATGCCATAATTTACTTATTTGGTTAAATACTTCTCCCTATTAGCTGAAATCGGATTATTTCAAAGCCATTTTTTTTAGCCGTCGTGCTAGCAGTTCAGTCCGAATTTGTCACCTCTCAACTGCCGTAGGGGTCTACTCCTAAAATGTCGTGCCAATTTTCTTCATTTTAGGCTCCAAAGAAGTGTCCCGTTACATGCCACTTTATATTCAGCTGTGTTATTCATGTCATGTTAGACGGGCGTTCAATAATGGTCGATAGCCAGACAGTGTTGATGTTGCTCCTGTATAAAGCCCTTATTCACCCCTGATACTAGTCAACCACTCTGGACTTGTCTGGGCAGACCTGCCTCTCCTCTACATAAAATCAGTGTGAGAAACTTACTAGCGAATGTTTGTGCTATTGACACTAAATAAATACTGCACTCTGACCCCCCCCCCCCCCCAAAAAAAACTATTTTATTAGATTCATGATAGTGTTCTTAGACAAAGCAAGGAAAGAAAGTGTGATTCTCAGCTGTTGTTGTTGGCGATGAATTCTTCTTAGCTTCTGGACTTACTCGTCTGGTTAATTTTCTAAATGAATGAATATTCACCACAGAGGATCAGATATGGAGCAGCGTCTCCATGCTGGCCTTGAACAGATGAAGGAGCAGTACATGAAGGCTGTTGAAAAAATCAGAGGTGAGTGAAATAATCTACTACTTTTAGCTACAAAGGCTTTAACAAACCCACCCCAGTTTGGTGTGAACGGTGTTTTCTATATGCTCCAGGCATCTCATGTACCATGGTGTTTGGTTCTCCGGGTGACATGCTCCAGGCATCTCATGTACCACGGTATTTGGTTCTCCGGGTGACATGCTCCAGGCATCTCATGTACCACAGTGTTTGGTTGTCCGGGTAACATGCTCCAGGCATCTCATGTACCACGGTGTTTGGTTGTCCGGGTGACATGCTCCAGGCATCTCATGTACCACGGTGTTTGGTTGTCCGGGTGACATGCTCCAGGCATCTCATGTACCACGGTGTTTGGTTGTCCGGGTGACATGCTCCAGGCATCTCATGTACCACGGTGTTTGGTTGTCCGGGTGACATGCTCCAGGCATCTCATGTACCACGGTGTTTGGTTTCTCCGGGTAACATGCTCCAGGCATCTCATGTACCACGGTGTTTGGTTTCTCCGGGTGACATGCTCCAGGCATCTCATGTACCACGGTGTTTGGTTCTCCAGGTGACATGCTACGCTACCTTCAGCAGAGTAAAGAGCGAGCAGCGGAGATGATCCGTGTCGAGGTGCTGAGAGAGAGGCAGGACACAGCCAGGAAGATGAGACGCTACTATCTCACCTGTCTACAGGAACTTCTAGAAGACGGGGGGCAGGCCACAGGGTATGCTGTTACAGTAAGGCTAATGCCCTGTCCAGAAACAACCTATATTCCATAGACACGTGTGGAGATCTGAGAGGATTTGGTTAAGGTAATATGGCAGCTTCATCTTGACGTCTAATAGGCTACATGGCTTTTAGCCAATATTGCATACAGCTGCCCAATCTTCTCAGATCTCTACTAGTGCCCAGGGGGTTGGGGTGGATTTGGGGTTATAATAAAGCTAAGTGTTTCCTTCCCTCCCCTTCAGGGCTGAGAAGAAAATCATTAACGTTGCAAGTAAGCTTGCAGCCATGTCCAAAGTGTTGGAGACCCCTACCAAGAGGACGAGGAAAAAGAGCCACAGCTTACCGGGTAAGACCGTTTTTGATTTAATACATTTGGTAAGGGGTCAGCAAATGGAATCGTCCTTCTAGGGAGTTTTTTTCCACCGCCTGTGTCTCTGCTTGATCTTTAGGAACTAGGGCGACTTACTGTAAAGTACTCTCTGATTTGGAAAAAAAAAAGGGCTTTAAAAATGAAATTTGATTGTTCAAAATGATCTCTTGTATCAACAGGCTCGTCGTTAAAGACCGAGGCAGCTACTGACAGCCATCCAAGCAATGCTTCTGGCTCTGCCTCTATTAAAACCCAATGTCCAGCTAGCCATCTCCCTGAGACCACCAGGTCTGGTCGTGGTGAGGGGAGAACCATGAAAACCAAGATGGACTCTGACCTTGACTCCAAAACCTCCTCAGCTGCAGTCAAGACCACCAGAACTACTAGGCCCATGAGTAAACCCACCCACCAGGAGAACCTGACCAATGGAAAAGAGAAAGGAGCCCCTGCAAACATGGCAGGGAAACCCCATATATCTTCAGGACTCTTCCTCTCACTTCCTCCTCACAAACCCTCTCATCAGATTGGTCAAACCTTCCTTGACTGTTACCGTGGTGATTTTACTAACGTTACTCTAAGGACCCAGACCAGCAGGGAACTATACCTGCAGGGGGCGGAGTCGGGGAGGTCAGACGATGACAACTTCCTGTGTCACCGTAGTAACACTAAAACCTCCCTGTTTCAGGAGCTTCCCGTTAGAGACGGAAGAGGATCGCGCGATTCGAGTATGTCCAGTAATGGGTCCCAAGATGGCCGCCACATCCTCGCAGTTAACTCTTACCCAGACAGAAAAATGGAAACTGAAACCGTTCCCTCTGCGTCGACCTTCTTCAACCGATGACCTGAGTGATTTTAAGGTAGCCAACTCTGACATGACAGTTTATAAAGAGATATTCCGTCCCACACCCACCAAAGCCTTGAATTTCCCATGTGTCCTGCCTCAGACCAAAGCTTTGACTCAGTCTGTCCTCAGTATTTTTTTACATTTCTTATAAATGGAACATTTTTTATTTAACTAGGCAAGTCAGTTAAGACTAGTGGTAGTAGATCCAGTCACAGAGAGCCTGGCTCTGAGAGGGACCGGCAGAATCAGAACCAGTTCCAGAACAGGCTGTGTTCTCTGAGCTGAAGCTGAGCCAACTGCAGGACAGTGGTTATGACGGTCCGTTCTCTCATCAGAGGAGACTGCACTACTCCTCTGCTACTGTTCAGAAGTGATATAAAGGGAAGGAATGGAGTAAGTGAAGATTGGAGTGAGTCTTGAATTTGTGTTTTTGGTTCATCATCACATGATTGGATGTGGAGAATGACTGCGAGGTCGTCGTGACTGCGAGGTCGTCGTGACTGCGAGGTCGTCGTGAGTTCAAGTAAACACCCAGTTAGTGTGTGTTAGGACCAATGGCTATCTTTGTTTGCATTGGAAAAACTGATGAAAACATACAACCTTGTGTGCCTGGCGTCTATTCAATGATTACCACATTTCTAAACCCTTTACAGTTCTTCTGTGTGTTTTTTAAGGGAGAGTTATCTGTACTGATGTATTTTATATCAAGGTTGTGAGATATGCTGTGCATAGAGCAAACATAAACTATTTAATAATGTTGCATTCATGTAATTTATAATTAAATGTTTTTCTCTTGCTTGTTTTATCTTACCGATAATGACAAGATTTAGAATTGGCATTATCAAGAATTCTGTATTTCCTAAGGGGTTCTGTTCACAGTGAAAAGTCTGATGAGAAACATGCCAGTAAAAGGTATATTGTGTCTCCTATAGTCTTCGACATTCCACCACCATGCCTACCTTCCACTTACATCATGTGTAATAATTGTTCTACCTGACAGCCAGGCCAATAGATTTGTCAGCCTAACCATGTTATGAATAATACTTTTGGCTTCTTTGCTTTTACTTAGATCATTTTCCTTTCTACATGATGTACATGGTCAGGACCTCATATTGTCTATCAAAAAATCGGAGAAGAAGTAGTAGACAATTCTAAATCGATTCTACGAAAAGGACACCCCTACAAACCATTCATTCTATTTACGGATCAGCAGCGCAACAAACTTACCGGAGTCTTGCTGCAACACAAACATCAAAAAGGGGATGCGGTTTTCTTAAGAAATATGCCGTTTTTTTTTAATTTATTTTTTTAATTTATTTTTTTAATCTGTGGATTTGGTTGGGATTGGTTAAAATAGGATGTGCCGCTGCATTTCTGCAGTACACGGTAATATTAAACTCATTGTTTGTATTACTTGTTCCCTCAGTGAAGCTAATGTATTGATTGCAGCTGAAGGTACAATATCATCATTCCTCTTCGAAATATGTAGATCCGTCGGTGGTGTAGTGGATGGTATAGGAGGGTATACGCCGTTCACCCACTTATTAACATACTGTGGGATGAGATGGGTATAGAGTTAAGAATAGACCATCTAGACCTACAACAGTCAAATTATTTGGCATAAATAGAAGCAAGCACCAACAGCTTGAAAACACATGAGAAAGCTTATTAACAGTATTAGAGGGAATATACCCATGATGACAACAGAATTGGATAAATTAGAACAAATATTAGCGATGCAGCCACTTGCGTGTGGGTCACTATTTTTAAAATCAATATGGACAGCGGCCGGTGCTGTAAGTTGATGACGAAAGTTCACTAACTAGAGGGACTTGTTCCATGCACTAAGAAATAAACCGTAGGCTTACCTGTTTGACAGACACAATTATGTTTTCCATATATTTTGACGGTGTAGTTATTTCCTCCAATGCTGTCACCGTGCACTCCTTAATAAATTACTTGCCTAGTTAAATAAAACAAAAATTAAAAATTGTCCCATTTCCTTTCTGCGTTGGACTCGGGTTTCATGTCTGGGGTGGAAAATGAACTTCTGAAAGTACCATGCTTAGATTCATAATGACATCTCACCTGTTGTTTACAAAGCATGTGACAATTGAATTTTTTTTTAACTATGTGATTTGAATTCTTTGCAAACAAGACACAGTGGTTTGGCATTGGAGAAATATGGTAAGGTAGCCTAGTGGTTAGAGTGGAGGGGAGGCAGGTAGCCTAGTGGTTAGAGTGTAGGGGCGGCAGGTAGCCTAGTGGTTAGAGTGGAGGGGAGGCAGGTAGCCTAGTGGTTAGAGTGGAGGGGCGGCAGGTAGCCTAGTGGTTAGAGTGGAGGGGAGGCAGGTAGCCTAGTGGTTAGAGTGGAGGGGCGGCAGGTAGCCTAGTGGTTAGAGTGGAGGGGCGGCAGGTAGCCTAGTGGTTAGAGTGGAGGGGCGGCAGGTAGCCTAGTGGTTAGAGTGGAGGGGAGGCAGGTAGCCTAGTGGTTAGAGTGGAGGGGAGGCAGGTAGCCTAGTGGTTAGAGTGGAGGGGAGGCAGGTAGCCTAGTGGTTAGAGTGGAGGGGAGGCAGGTAGCCTAGTGGTTAGAGTGGAGGGGAGGCAGGTAGCCTAGTGGTTAGAGTGGAGGGGTGGCAGGTAGCCTAGTGGTTAGAGTGGAGGGGCGGCAGGTAGCCTAGTGGTTAGAGTGGAGGGGCCGCAGGTAGCCTAGTGGTTAGAGTGGAGGGGAGGCAGGTAGCCTAGTGGTTAGAGTGGAGGGGAGGCAGGTAGCCTAGTGGTTAGAGTGGAGGGGCGGCAGGTAGCCTAGTGGTTAGAGTGGAGGAGCTGCAGGTAGCCTAGTGGTTAGAGTGGAGGGGAGGCAGGTAGCCTAGTGGTTAGAGTGGAGGGATGGCAGGTAGCCTAGTGGTTAGAGTGGAGGGGAGGCAGGTAGCCTAGTGGTTAGAGTGGAGGGACGGCAGGTAGCCTAGTGGTTAGAGTGGAGGGTCGGCAGGTAGCCTAGTGGTTAGAGGGGAGGGGCGGCAGGTAGCCTAGTGGTTAGAGTGGAGGGGCGGCAGGTAGCCTAGTGGTTAGAGTGGAGGGGAGGCAGGTAGCCTAGTGGTTAGAGTGGAAATTATTGTTATTGTCATTGACTTGATTAGCCACTAACCACGTGTTAAATGTGTAATGTAGGGCTATGAATTGGGAATATAGTAGGCTATTTGCTAATAGGCTAATTATGTTTTTTCCCACCGACTACCTTAGAGGTAGTTCTACAAAGTTAGAATTTTCAGCGACAAAAGCGTTTATAACCCGCAGCTACAAGATTTACATCAATGCCGGATTGGATGTTATGTCCGTTCTTCCCGGAAACGTTATTCGATTGGCCAACAGTGTTCATATATGTTCAAAACACTACAAATTGTAATCAGGCTGGCAAAATACAAAAAAAACTTTCTATGGCATGTTGGACTGCATTTTTGGACGCGGTGAAGAAACACCCAAATAAAACGTTCCAGCATTTTGAGGGGACCTCGTATTCTAACGTCGAGGTGGATAAACGTTGAAGACTCATGTCAATCTGAAAGAGGGGGACACGGCAGCGCTCTTTCTGGGGAACGAACCCGTTTACGTGTGGATTTGGCTCGGCTTGGCCAAACTGGGCTGTGTGACAGCGCTCATCCACGTCAACATAAGGTTATAATATCTCTGTTACACTGTTTATTGTGCTGCGGGACCAAGGTGATCGTTGCAGCTGCGGGTAAGGGCTACAGAAGCACGTTTACATGCACAGGAATAATTCGATATTAAGCTGATTGACAGTTGGCAGATTATGCAATAGTTATGTGTTTTGAAGTTCACTGCTTGACTGAGGGATCTTACAGATAATTATATGTGTGGGGTACAGAGATGAGGTAGTCATTCAAAAATCATGTTCAACCCTTTTATATAACAACTTATGTGGGTTGTTAAGCACATTTTTACTCCTGAACTTATTTAGGTTTGCCATAACAAAGGGCTTGAATACTTATTGACGCAAGACATTTCAGCTTACATTTTTTTATAATTATATTTTCATTAATTAGTTTAATTTGTAAGAATGTCGAGAAACAATTCCACTTTGACATTATGGGGTATTGTGTGTAAATCAGTGACAATAAAATCGGAATTAAAAAAATTAATTTAACACAAAAAAAAATGGAAAAAGTGTGTGCGTGTGTAAACATACATGCATATACTGAACAAAAAATATAAACGCAATATGCAACAATTTAAAAGATTTTACCGCGTTACACTTCATAGAAGGAAATCAGTCAATTCAAATACATTAATTAGGTCCTAATCTAGACTATGAAATAACACATGGAATCATGTAGTAAGCAAAAAAGGGTTAAACAAATCAAAATATACTGCTCAAAAAAATAAAGGGAACACTTAAACAACACATCCTAGATCTGAATGAAAGAAATAATCTTATTAAATACTTTTTTTTTACGTAGTTGAATGTGCTGACAACAAAATCACACAAAAATAATCAATGTAAATCCAATTTATCAATCCATGGAGGTCTGGATTTGGAGTCACACTCAAAATTAAAGTGGAAAACCACACTACAGGCTGATCCAACTTTGATGTAATGTCCTTAAAACAAGTCAAAATGAGGCTCAGTAGTGTGTGTGGCCTCCACGTGTCTGTATGACCTCCCTACAACGCCTGGGCATGCTCCTGATGAGGTGGCGGATGGTCTCCTGAGGGATCTCCTCCCAGACCTGGACTAAAGCATCCGCCAACTCCTGGACAGTCTGTGGTGCAACGTGGCGTTGGTGGATGGAGCGAGACATGATGTCCCAGATGTGCTCAATTGGATTCAGGTCTGGGGAATGGGCGGGCCAGTCCATAGCATCAATGCCTTCCTCTTGCAGGAACTGCTGACACACTCCAGCCACATGAGGGCTAGCATTGTCTTGCATTAGGAGGAACCCAGGGCCAACCGCACCAGCATATGGTCTTACAAGGGGTCTGAGGATCTCATTTCGGTACCTAATGGCAGTCAGGCTACCTCTGGCGAGCACACGGAGGGCTGTGCGGCCCCCCAAAGAAATGCCACCCCACACCATGACTGACCCACCGCCAAACCGGTCATGCTGGAGGATGTTGCAGGCAGCAGAACGTTCTCCACGGCGTCTCCAGACTCTGTCACGTCTGTCACGTGCTCAGTGTGAACCTGCTTTCATCTGTGAAGAGCACAGGGCGCCAGTGGCGAATTTGCCAATCTTGGTGTTCTCTGGCAAATGCCAAATGTCCTGCACGGTGTTGGGCTGTAAGCACAACACCCACCAGTGGATGTCGGGCCCTCATACCACCCTTATGGAGTCTGTTTCTGACCGTTTGAGCAGACACATGCACATTTGTGGCCTGCTGGAGGTCATTTTGCAGGGCTCTGGCAGTGCTCCTCCTTGCACAAAGGCGGAGGTAGCGGTCCTGCTGCTGGGTTGTTGCCCTCCTACGGCCTCCTCTACGTCTCCTGGTGTACTGGCCTGTCTCCTGGTAGCGCCTCCATGCTCTGGACACTACGCTGACAGACACAGCAAACCTTCTTGCCACAGCTCGCATTGATGTGCCATCCTGGATGAGCTGCACTACCTGAGCCACTTGTGTGGGTTGTAGACTCCGTCTCATGCTACCACTAGAGTGAAAGCACCGCCAGCATTCAAAAGTGACCAAAACATCAGCCAGGAAGCATAGGAACTGAGAAGTGGTCTGTGGTCTCCACCTGCAGAACCACTCCTTTATTGGGGGTGTCTTGCTAATTGCCTATAATTTCCACTTGTTGTCTATTCCATTTGCACAACAGCATGTGAAATGTATTGTCAATCAGTGTTGCTTCCTAAGTGGACAGTTTGATTTCACAGAAGTGTGATTGACTTGGAGTTACATTGTGTTGTTTAAGTGTTCCCTTTATTTTTTTGAGAAGTGTATATTTGAGATTCTTCAAAGTAGCCACCCTTTGCCTTGATGACAGCTTTGCACACTCTTGGGTTTAAAGGGGATGCAAAGGCACATTTCATGGAAAAGGGTGGCTACTGTACTTTGAAGAATCTCAAATATGAAATATATTCTGATTTGTTTAACCCTTTGGTTACTACATGTGTTATTTCATAGTTTTGATGTATTCACTATTATTCTACAATGTAGAAAATAGTTAAAATAAAGGAAAACCCTTGAATGAGTAGGTGTGTCAACTTTTGACTGGTACTGTGTAAATGTATGTATCTATACACACACACAATTTTTTTTTTTTGCCTTATAAGGAATATGGTGCCATTTTGGACACAGTCCAAGTGATGCATTGGTTAATAATCAAATCAATAAAATCTAATTTTATTTGTCACAAATGCCGAATACAACAGGTGTAGACCTTACCGTGAAATGCTTACTTACAAGCCCTTAACCAACAATGCAGTTAAGAAATAACCTTAAAAAAAAAATGTATTAAGATGAATAAATATAAACTATATATACAAAATATGTAGACACCACTTCAAATGATTGGATTTTGCTATTTCAGCCACACCCGTTGCTGACAGGTGTAAAAAGTCGAGCACACAGCCATGCAATCTCCAGGAAAACACTAACAGTTGAATGGCCTTACTGAAGAGCTCAGTGACTTTCAACGTGGCACCGTCATAGGATGCCACCTTCCCAACAAGTCAGTTCGTCAAATTTCTGCCCTGCTAGAGCTGCTCCCTGGTCAACTGTAAGTGCTGTAATTGTGAAGTGGAAACTTCTGGGAGCAACAACGGCTCGGCCGCGAGGTGGTAGGCCACACAAGCACAAGAACTGTTCATCGGGAGCTTCATGAAATGGGTTTCCATGGCCGAGCGGCCGCACCCAAGCCTAAGATCACGGTGCGCAATGCCAAGCGTCGGCTGGAGTGGTGTAAAGCTTGTCGCCGTTGGACTCTGGAGCAGTGGAAACACGTTCCCTGGAGTGATGAATCACGCTTCGCCATCTGGCAGTCTGACGGACGAATCTGGGTTTGGCAGATGCAAAGAAAACGCTACCTGCCCGAAATGCGTAGTTCCCACTGTAAAGTTTGGTGGAGGAGTAATAACCTCAACCCTCATCGAACACCTTTGGGATGAATTGGAACGCTGACTGTGAGCCTGGACTAATCGCCCAACATCAGTGCCTGCCTTCCCAAATCTTGTGGCTGAATGAAAGTCCCAGCAGCGATTTCCCAACATCTAGTGGAAAGCCTTCCCAGAAGAGTGGAGGCTGTTATAGCAGCAAAGGAGGTACCAACTCCATATTAATGCCCATGATTTTGGAATGAGATGTTCAACGAGCAGGTGTCCACATACTTTTGGTCATGTAGTGTCTATATCGCATTCAGAAAGTATTCACACCCCTTTTTCCACTATTTGTTGTTACAGCATGAATTTAAAATGGATTTAAATCTATATTTTTTTAAATGTACCGTTTAGACATAGGCAGCCCGAAGAAACACTTAGAAGGCCCGCCCAAGAAACAAATCCTGTCTTCTATCACCGTTACTTTAATTGAGGCAGACTATCACATGGATTGGGTCCAAGTCACTGCTTCATGTTTTTGACAGAAGCACACAGGGTAACGTCTGACTCCATGTCGTCTTTCTAAATAAGAACCTGGAGCTGTGTCTATTAATAATCTCAGTAGGTGTCACAAGCATCGATGAAGGGGGACCAAAACGCAGTGGGTAAAGTTCTTTTATTATTAAAATAAAGTGAACACTTAAACAAAAATAACAAACCGACAATACAGTTCCATAAGGCGCGCACACAGGCAATACAGAAAATAACCACCCACAAAGACACAGGAAAAACAGGCTGCCTAAGTATGGCTTCCAATCAGAGACAACGCAAGACACCTGCCTCTGATTGGAAGCCATACTTGGCCACACATAGAAAAAGAAACATAGAAATAGAAAACTAGAACCAAAATCTCCTAGAACCAAAAAACCTCAAAACACACAAAACACACAACCCCCTGCCACGCCCTGACCAACTACAATTACAAATGACCCCTTTTACTGGTCAGGACGTGACAGTAGGACTGCTGATTTAGGACCAGTTTTTAAATCATAATGCAGAAGTTTACATTTAAAGAGGGGGCTGATCCCAGATCAGTGCTCCTACTCTGAGTATACAGTTCATCTATACAGTTCTTTTAAAAAATTGCCTAACTATTTTTTAAAATTATCTTTAGGTGAGACTGGACATTTGGTTTGGAACAGAACCACAATGTCTCCCTTTGTTGGGTACGCTGGTAGTTACCAACATACAGAGAAGAGGCTGAGAGACGTCTTACAGAAAGGAGACCTGCTGTGTTTTGATGAGGAAAACTTTGTACAGTTTCAGGATCGAGTTGGTGACACTTTCAGGTAGGCAGTACATAAAATTACCAAAACCCCAGGTTTTCCAGCCTCGAGTCTTCTTGGGTATGATGCTACAAGCTTGGAACACCTGTATTTGTGGAGATTCTCCTATTCTTTTCTGCAGATCCTCAAGCGCTGGCCACTCTACCATATTTATTTATTTATTTTTCACCATTATTTAACCAGGTAGGCCAGTTGAGAACAAGTTCTCATTTACAACTGCGACCTGGCCAAGATAAAGCAAAGCAGTGCGATACAAACAACAACACAGAGTTACACATGGAATAAACAAGTGTACGGTCAATAACACAATAGAAAGAAAGTCTATATACAGTGTGTGCAAATGGCGTGAGGAGGTAAGGCAATAAATAGGCCATAGTAGCAAAGTAATTACAATTTAGCAAATTAACACTGGAGTGATAGATGAGCAGATGATGATGTGCAAAAGAGCAGAAAAGTAAATAAAAACAATATGGCGATGAGGTAGATAGATTGGGTGGGTTATTTACAGATGGACTATGTACAGCTGCAGCGATCGGTTAGCTGCTCAGATAGCTGATGTTTAAAGTTAGTGAGGGAAATAAGTCTCCAGCTTCAGCGATTTTTACAATTCGTTCCAGTCATTGGCAGCAGAGAACTGGAAGGAAAGGTGGCCAAAGGAGGAATTGGCTTTGGGGATGACCAGTGAGATATACCTGCTGGAGCGCGTGCTACGGGTGGGTGTTGTTATGGTGACCAGTGAGCTGAGATAAAGCAGAGCTTTACCCAGCAAAGACTTATAGATGACCTGGAGCCAGTGGGTCTGGCGACGAATATGTAGCGAGGGCCAGCCAACGAGAGCGTACAGGTCGCAGTGGTATAAGGGGATTTGGTGACAAAACGGATGGCACTGTGATAGACTGCATCCAGTTTGCTGAGTAGAGTATTGGAAGCTATTTTGTAAATGACATCACCGAATTCGAGGATCGGTAGGATAGTCAGTTTTACGAGGGTATGTTTGGCGGCGTGAGTGAAGGAGGCTTTGTTGCGAAATAAGAAGCCGACTCTAGATTTAATTTTAGATTGGAGATGTTTAATGTGAGTCTGGAAGGAGAGTTTACAGTCTAGCCAGACACCTAGGTATTTGTAGTTGTCCACATATTCTAAGTCAGAACCGTCCAGAGTAGTGATGCTAGTCGGGCGGGCGTGTGCGGGCAGCGAACGGTTGAAAAGCATGCATTTAGTTTTACTAGCGTTTAAGAGCAGTTGGAGGCCACAGAAGGAGAGTTGTATGGCATTGAAGCTCATTTGGAGGTTAGTTAACAGGTCAAAGTTCAAAAAGTATAAATGCTATCAAAAGTATTTTCTCAAGCAATCTAAGCTAGGGCAGTCTGCACATTTGGAAGTTGTTTTCATGTTTAGCGTTTGTCTATACTCTGATTAAAGTGATGCATGAGAAAACATAAACTGCTTAAAATATATTTCCCTGAAAAAAAATCTTGCATTTGTCCAATAGTTTTTCTCATTAATTTTAACCTAATGATGCTCTTTCATGATTGGTTTAATCTTGTGTAGAGTAATGAAATACAGTCGTCTGCTGAGGAAGAATTGATTCTGCCAGATCATCCTATATAACCACTGTTTGAATTGATTCTGCCAGATCATCCTATATAACCACTGTTTGAATTGATTCTGCCAGATCATCCGGAATATAACCACTGTTTGAATTGATTCTGCCAGATCATCCTATATAACCACTGTTTGAATTGATTCTGCCAGATCATCCTATATAACCACTGTTTGAATTGATTCTGCCAGATCATCCTATATAACCACTGTTTGAATTGATTCTGCCAGATCATCCTATATAACCACTGTTTGAATTGATTCTGCCAGATCATCCTATATAACCACTGTTTGAATTGATTCTGCCAGATCATCCTATATAACCACTGTTTGAATTGATTCTGCCAGATCATCCTGTATAACCACTGTTTGAATTGATTCTGCCAGATCATCCTGTATAACCACTGTTTGAATTGATTCTGCCAGATCATCCTGTATAACCACTGTTTGAATTGATTCTGCCAGATCATCCTGTATAACCACTGTTTGAATTGATTCTGCCAGATCATCCTGTATAACCACTGTTTGAATTGATTCTGCCAGATCATCCTGTATAACCACTGTTTGAATTGATTCTGCCAGATCATCCTATATAACCACTGTTTGAATTGATTCTGCCAGATCATCCTATATAACCACTGTTTGAATTGATTCTGCCAGATCATCCTGTATAACCACTGTTTGAATTGATTCTGCCAGATCATCCTGTATAACCACTGTTTGAATTGATTCTGCCAGATCATCCTGTATAACCACTGTTTGAATTGATTCTGCCAGATCATCCTATATAACCACTGTTTGAATTGATTCTGCCAGATCATCCTATATAACCACTGTTTGAATTGATTCTGCCAGATCATCCTGTATAACCACTGTTTGAATTGATTCTGCCAGATCATCCTGTACCTATATAATAACTGTTTGTCTACAGTACATGTATCGTTTCAATGCATATTTTCACAAATAGTGGGGGAACTGCGTTTTGCGTTCCCCCTCCGCTACTCCACTGCTCTTTATGTTTTCATATCATAAGAAACAGGAACTCTAGATCATTTGCTTTGAAATGTCTCTGTTTGATGAGAAAATGGCCCAGACTGATGTTATTAATACACTAAAAGATACATTTTTCCAGAAAGTATATTTATCCATCTGCCTAGTAGGAGAATTTCTCATCAATTCTCAGCTAATGCTGCTCACACATTATTTTCTTTGAAACTTTACTTTCATATCATTGAGAGTGGTCAGTAGTAGGTTTGGACGGTATACCGGGTATTTGGGAAAAAGCCACGGAATGATTTTTCAATACTATGTAAACTTTACATTTTTAAATCTATTTAAATATTTCTAGATACTTTTTAAGTTATTACCTACAGTCAACTTGTGCAATACCTTAGATAAAGCAGATTGCGTTCTTCATTTCACAGGTGACATTATTTGAAATGATGAAGCTTACTGTAGTTCCCCCTAACAGTTGAGTCAGTCGTGTGTTGGTTTGTAAATATCACAACAGGTGAGTCCATCTATTGGTGAGTCTCTGTTGTGCGGCGCACATGAGCTCATGAAGTTACACATGTATGCAACTCACTACTAAATGTTTACCATCACATTTTTTTATAATGAATTCAAAGGGCTCTGGATGAGTTTTATTAGTAGGTGTGTGGTTCAGTAGTTTTGTGTTCAGTAGTTGTGGTTAGTGTCTAAACTACAGTTGTTGCGAGTGAAAAGTGAAAGAATTGCGATGAGAAGATGATCGGGTGAAATATGAAGCGAGTGAACGGAGACAGGAGGAAGTACAGCCCGCTCTTCTCTTCAGATACAGGTAAACTAGCCATTTTGAGTTATTTAGAACACGGAGAGGAAGCTAGTGAGCATTAAACATCTAATCTGTATCATTGCAAGCGGTCCAGACCGGGGAAACATTTAGTTTGAAATCTTAACGCTAGCCGGAACAGCTAGCCGGAACAGATTGTTTACCTGTCAAGACGTTGTCTTGTTCCGGGGCGTGTTGCTAGGCAACAGTTGCTTTGGTATCCATGGCTAAAGACGTTTGTGCTATGAAACTAAATAAATACTACACTGACCCACAACATATTTGCTAGATTCATGATAGTGTTAGACAAAGCAAGGAAAGTGAACTTCAAAATGGGATGTATTTTTTTTTATTGGAATTTGCCGCTGTTGGTAAGTATTGAATTCTGCTACCCAGCTAGTAATGAGGAATCGGCCCAGAAGTGTCCCTCTTCCGGGGCCCGGAACTGATTGACTCGGCCCAGAATCAAAATGAATGACTGCCCAGAATTGGCCCAAGTACATCGGGCCCCTTTCAGTCTACCAGAATTCAGCCGACTTTGCAATCCTCTTACCAGAAGCGGCCCGATGCAAATTTAAATAAATGTATACAAAATTACCCAATTTATAGTAATTTTTATTATTACTATTATACATTTTATACATTCAAATTATACCCATCCACAAAAAAAAAATGGTGTCGGAGGTAACACAATACACTTGATGACCGTGTCAGCGTGCACGCGCCTAGCCCGCCACAGGAGTCGCTACAGCGCGATGGAACAAGGACATCCTGGCCGGCCAAACCTTCCCACTCGGACGACGCTGGGTCAATTTTGCGTCGCCTCATGGGTCTCCTGGGCACAGCCGTCACGGGTCTCGAATGCACTGCAATGGAGGGTCTTAGACCGCTGCGCCACTCGGGAGGCTTCACCCACAAAGTTCTTAATGCTTATCAGTTGGGTTACACAAAGTATCAAAATACTACACAGGACTCCTTAAAGGATTTCATTTAAATGTTAATTGCATTTTTTTGATCACAGAAACAATGAGAAAATATAGAAAAATAAATAATGAAATGTTAATTATATACAGCAGCGTGTGTAATCATCTGCCAGAGAATGGCCCCAATTGGCCCGAGCCCAAAGTAATAGATTTGGGCCAGATAACTCACACCAGAATCGTCCCGAGCTCAATCTCCGCATCCTAGCCATAAGTAATACTGCCTAAGGCAGTATTGACGTTGGCCGAGTCTGACTCTCAGCCGAGTGCCCCGACTCTCAGCCGGAATCGGCCCAGATCCACTGTGCTAGCTTCTGACATGACTTACTGCATCTATAAAGAAAACAGTTGATGGGTTATTTAAACAGCTCTATCTATTGATTGGTAGAAGCTATTCCTAATCTGCTTTCAGATTTGAAAAGCAGAGAGGGAGTGTTGGGGGAGTGGTCAAAATGTCAATTCCGATAACCGATTTGAATAGCAGAGCAGTAGACGAAGATGTCATACCCTCCAAACCTTTTGTCAAGCTGGTGTGTTTACAGACATATTCAATCGCTCCCTATCCCAGTCTGCTGTCCCCACATGCTTCAAGATGGCCACCATTGTTCCTGTACCCAAGAAGGCAAAGATAACTGAACTAAATGACTACTGCCCCGTAGCACTCACTTCTGTCATCATTAAGTGCTTTGAGAGACTAGTCAAGGATCATATCACCTCCACCCTACCTGATACCCTAGACCCACTCCAATTTGCTTACCGACCCAATAGGTCCACAGATGATGCAATCACCATCACACTGCACACTGCCCTATCCCATCTGGATAACAGGAATACCTATGTAAGAATTCTGTTCCTTGACTACAGCTCAGCATTCAACACCATAGTACCCTCCAAGCTCATCATTAAGCCTCAACCCCACCCTGTGCAATTGGGTCATGGACTTTCTGACGGGCCACTCCCAGGTGGTGAAGGTAGGAAACAACATCTCCACCTCGCTGACCCTCAACACTGGGGTCAGCTGTTCAGTTATCTGCATGCTCAGCCCTCTCCTGTACTCCCTGTTCACCCACGACTGCGTGGCCAAGCACGCCTCCAACTCAATCATCAAGTTTGCAGACGACACTACAGTGGTAGGCTTGATTACCAACACCGACGTGACAGCCTACAGGGAGGAGGTGAGGGCCCTCGGAGTGTGGTGTCAGGAAAATAACCTCACACTCAATGTCAACAAAACAAAGGAGATGATCGTGGACTTCACAACAGCAGAGGGAGCACCCCCCCATCCACATCGAAGGGACAGTAGAGAAAGTGGAAAGTTTTAAGTTCCTCGGCGTACACATCACGGACAAACTGAAATGGATCACCCACACAGATAGAAATGTGGCTTGTCACCCAAAACCCTGACTAACTTTTTCAGATCCACAATCGAGAGTATCCTGTCGGGCTGTATTACCGCCTGGTACGGCAGCTGCTCCGCTCATAACCGGAAGGCTCTCCAGAGGGTAGTGTGGTCTGCACAACGCATCACCGGGGGCAAACTACCTGCCCTCCAGGACACCTACACCACCCGATGTCACAGGAAGGCCAAAAGGATCATCAAGGACAACAACCACCCGAGCCACTGCCTGTTCACCCCGCTTCCATCCAGAAGGCGAGGTCAGTACAGGTGCATCAAAGCTGGGACTGAGAGATAGAAGCTGTTTTTCAATCTCAAGGCCATCAGACTGCTAAACAGCCATCACTAAATCAGAGAGGCTGCTGCCAACATTGAGACCCAATCACTGGCCACTGTAATAAATGGATCACTAGTCACTTTAAACAATGCCACTTTAAATCATGTTTACATATCTTACATTACTAATATCATATGTATATACTGTATTTAATACCATCTATTGCACCTTGCCTATGCTGCTCGACCATCGCTCATCCATATACTTATATGTACATATTCTCATTCACCCCTTTTTAGATTTGTGCGTATTAGGTAGTTGTTGGGGAATTGTTAGATTACTTGTTAGATATTACTGCGCTGTCGGAGCCAGAAGCACAAGCATTTCGCTACACTCGCATTAACATCTGCTAACCATGTGACTAAATAAAATGTAATTTGATTTAGACAGAAGTCAAAATGACAGTTTATCAAAAGTTAAAGAAAATGCCTTTGATGCGGTTAGTTAAACAGCTGTATCATTTGATGTGTATAAGATATTTTTGTTCTAAGATTTAAAAGCATAGAAGAAAAGGAAGATTTCATACGCTTTAACTTTTTTGTCAGTTGTTGGAAAAATGGTCAAAGTAGCTGATTTGTGTCAAGTTGCATTTACAGTAAATGGAATGTAGGAAGTGATGTCATAATGGGCCCTTTTAGAATGCCGAAGGAAATCCCATGAAAGTGGATGGATGTAGGAAGTGATGTCATAATGGGCCCTTTTAGAATGCCGAGGGAATCCCATGAAAGTGGATGTAGATTTCCTGAAGAAAATGTGTCGTGCCTGCTAGATTGTTTTATAGTATTTGTGGTTTTGAAATACAGTGCCTTCGGGAAGTATTCAGAACCTTTACTTTTTCCACATTTTGTTACATTACAGCCTTATTCTAAAATTGATTAAACAGTTTTTTCCCCCTCAATCTACACACAATACCCCATAATGACAACGCAAAAACTGTTTAATACATTTTTGCTAATTTATATATATTTAAAAAAATTAAATCACATGAAATAAGTATTCAGACCCTTTACTCAATACTTTGTTGAAGCACGTTTTGGCAGCGATTACAGCCTCGAGTCATCTTGAGTATGACGCTACAAGCTTGTCACACCTGTATTTGGGGAGTTTCTCCCATTCTTCTCTGTAGATCCTCTCAAGTTCTGTCAGGTTGGATGGGGAGCGTAGCTGCACAGCTATTTTCCGGTCTCTCCAGAGATGTTCGATCGGGTTCAAGTCCGGGGTCTGGTTTGGCCACTCAAGGACACTCAGAGACTTGTCCCGAAGCGACTCCTGCGTTGTCTTGGCTGTGTGCTTAGGGTTGTTGTCCTGTTGGAAGGTGAACCTTCGCCCCCAGTCTGAGGTCCTGAATGCTCTGGAGCATGTTTTCATCAAGGATCTCTCAGTACTTTGCTCCATAAATCTTTCCCTCGATCCTGACTAGTCTCCCAGTCCCTGCCGCTGAAAAACATCCCCACAGCATGATGCTGCCACCACCATGCTTCACCGTAGGGATGGTGCCAGGTTTCCTCCAGACGTGACGCTTGGCATTCAGGCCAAAGAGTTCAATCTTGATTTCATCAGACAAGTAATCTTGTTTCTCATGGTCTGAGAGTCTTTAGGTGCCTTTTGGCAAACTCCAAGAGGGCTGTCATGTGCCTTTTACTGAGAAGTTGCTTCCGTTTGGTCACTCTACCATAAAGGCCTGATTGGTGGAGTGCTGCAGAGATGGTTGTCCTTCTGAAAGGTTCTCCCATCTCTACAGAGGAACTCTGGAGCTCTGTCAGAGTGACCATCGGGTTCTTGGTCTCCTCTGATTGCTCAGTTTGTCCGGGCGGCCAGCTCTAGGAAGAGTCTTGCTGGTTCCAAACTTCTTCCATTTCAGAATGATGGAGGCCACTGTGTTCTTGGGGACATTCAATGCTGCAGAAATGTTTTGGTACCCTTCCCCAGATCTGTGCCTCGACACAATCCTGTCTCGGAACTCTATGGACAATTCCTTCGACCTCATGGCTTTGGTTTTTGCTCTGACATGCACTGTCAATTGTGGGACCTTTATATAGACAGGTGTGTGCCTTTCCAAATCATGTCTAATCAATTGAATTTACCACAGGTGGACTCCAATCAAGTTGTAAGTATGATAAATGGAAACAGGATGCACATGAGCTCAACTGAGTCTCAAAGCAAAGGGTGTGAATACTTATGTAAATAAGGTATTTCTGTCTAGCGTATTTTGGAAAGTTTACAATTCTATATATTTTTTCCATCAGGCCTGTCATGACATTTTTATTTTAGTTGAATAAAAAGTATGGAAACCTGGTTACTGACATCAGCGTAGGATGAAAAACTGAAACAAGTTTCTAGCCAGAGGGAGGGTGTTTTCTTGTTCCCCACGTCACCGCGAATCTGTGTTTGAAAATCATCTTTTGACGTCATCGGGTATAACTTTTTAATTTTAATTGTTTTCTACAAAATGTAAGAATACGTCATTTTCATTTATGCAGAAACTGGCTGTTGGAGATGTTGAAAAGTGGTGGAATGGGCCTTTAAGCGAGACACACCTACTGCCAGATCAGTGAGGGGATTCATGCCCTGGGTGAACCAGGTTAGTCGGGCTGCCTCCCGGCTCAAAATAAGTGACGTAGGTGGAGTAATACGTAGGATTCTGTGTTTTTAAATGCAACAGATTTTTATTTGTGATCGCTTTTGATCAAATGCTTTATGTCTTCCCAGTGAAAAGTAGTTAGCCTTTTCAAACATATACACTACCGGTCAAAAGTTTTAGAACACATACTGAAACATTTTTATTATTATTTTTTTTTGTTACTATTTTCTACATTGTAGAATAATAGTAAAAACAAACTATGATATAACACATATGGAATCATGTAGTAACCAAAAAAAGTGTTAAACAAATCAAAATAGATTTTAAATTTGACATTCTTCAAATAGCCACCCTTTGCCTTGATGACAGGTTTGCACACTCTTGGTATTCTCTCAACCAGCTTCATGAGGTAGTCACCTGGAATACATTTCAATTAACAGGTATGCCTTGTTAAAGGTTAATTTGTGGAATTTCTTTCCTTCTTAATGCATTTGAGTTGTAATGTGACAAGGGGTGGGTAATACAGAAGATAGCTCTATTTGGTAAAAGACCAAGTCCATATTATGGCAAAAACAGCTCAAATAAGCCAAGATAAATGACAGTCCATCATTACTTCATCACATGAAGGTCAGTCAATCCGGAAAATTTCAAGAACTTTTAAAGTTTCTTCAAGTGCAGTCGCCAAAACCATCAAGCACTATGATGTAACTGGCTCTCATGAGGACCGCCACAGGAAAGGAAGACCCAGTTACCTCTGCTGCAGAGGATAAATTCATTATAGTTACCATCCTCAGAAATTGCAGCCCAAATAAATGCTTCACAGAGTTCAAGTAACAGACACATCTCAACATGAACATTTCAGAGGAGACTGTGTGAATCAGGCCTTCATGGTCGAATTGCTGCAAAGAAACCACTACTAAAGGACACCACTAAGAAAAAGAGACTTGTTTGGGCCAAGAAGCACAAGCGATGGACATTTTGTCCTTTGGTCTGGAGTCCAAATTGGAGATTTATGGTTCCAACCGCCGTGTCTTTGTGAGACGCGGTTTGGGTGAACAGATGATCTCTGCATGTGTAGTTCCCACCGTGAAGCATGGAGGTGGTGGTGTAATGGTGCTTTGCTGGTGACACTGTGATTTTATTTAGAATTCAAGGCACACTTAACCAGCATGGCTACCACAGCATTCTGCAGCGATACGCCATCCCATCTGGTTTGCGCTTAGTGGGACTATCATTTGTTTTTCAACAAGACAATGACCCAACACACCTCCAGGCTATGTAAGGGCTATTTTACCAAGAAGGAGAGTGATGGAGTGCTGCATCAGATGACCTGACCTCCACAATCCCCCAACCTCAACCAAATTGAGATGATTTGGGATGAGTCGGACCACAGAGTGAAGGAAAAGCAGCCAACAAGTGCTCAGTGTAGGGGGGTAACTCCTTCAAGAGTGTTGGAAAAGCATTCCAAGTGAAGCTGGTTGAGAGAATGCCAAGAGTGTGCAAAGCTGTCAACGGCAAAGGGTGGCTACTTTAAAGAATCTCAAATATAAAATTGATTTTGATTTGTTTTAGACTTTTTTGGTTACTACATGATTCCATATGTGTTATTTCATAGTTTTGATGTCTTCACTATTATTCTACAATGTAGAAAATAGTAAAAATAAAGAAAAAACATTGAATGAGGTGTTCTAAAACTTTGTATTTAATGTTAAATATATGTATGTTTTTGGACGATGCATCATGCTGCCTTGTTGACAACATGACCGAGCAGCGCAGATTACTGTTCCATTTGAAAAGAGCGCTCCTCCCTCACCGCTTTTTCCCGTTCACGTCATAGCCCGGTGCACCGCAGTTCAGCTTAATCAAACTCCCCTCAATAATAGTCAATCTTATCACGATTGAAGTCTCAAACCAAGCACTACTTTAAAAATGATTTTATTAATACAGTGGTATACTTAGAAATGTGTTGCAAAGGGTGGGGGGGGGGGGGGTGGGGGAAAGCATTGAACATCAATAAAACTAAATTGCAGCCACACTGGAAAAAAAGAAAGTAGTGTCAGATTGAAGCAGTGTTATCATATCAAACTAAAATAGTACGGATGTGCCCTAATAAATCGTCAATTAGTACAAAAATACATTTCAATAGAGCAGAGCGTCCAGTATCACAAATAGAGAGGGACCGCTCCTTAAAGCTTTTAAAATGTATTTAAACCGAGCACTTTTTTCTAATTTTTTAAATAAGAATAAAAAATTATTTAACTGTTAAAAATGCCTTTAAATACTAGTTTTGTGTGTGTGTGTGTGTGTGTGTGTGTGTGTGTGTGTGTGAGTGTGTGTATATATATATATATATATATATATATATAATATATATGTGTATATATATATATATATATATGTTGGTAGAAAAGTAGCATTTTATCACTGCTTAGGTCAGTTCCAATGCTCAGGGTAAGTATAACCAGAATACAAACATAACCAATGAAATCACTCTTTGTTTTTTTTGGGTTTTTTAATAAACATTTTTTTTTTTTTTTTTACCTCTTTTATACAAAATGACAAAGATGTAGAAAAGTGAATTTAAAGCGAACCAAGGCCATATGCTAGCATTATATACAGCCACAATTTAAACGTTCTAGTGTTTTTCGTTTGTAGGATTTCCTCTGAAACTTCAATATGCATAGCAGGAAAAGAAAAGATGACCTCTTCATCAGCCTCATATTATTGTTCATCCATGTTCACTGATATAATGGGCGGAAAATGCAATTCCATTTCTTTTGTTCCATTCTTATTTCTTTTTAACTTCTTCCATCATTTTTAAAATCACTAAAACGTAAAGATCTGATGTTTTTAGTTAATATGCAGATAAGGCATCACTGCTTGCAGTGTAAGATGGGACTTTTAATGTGTTTGAACTTAGTAGTAGCAGGCTTCCGGACCTGAGTCGAAACACATGCATAGATCTCTAGACAGCTGCAGGACTTTATCAAATCAAGTCAGTGACATTTTATTTATCTATGGTAAAACATTCAGTAGTTCTTCTAAACAACATGGACAGACCAATCAAAACGGGGACATCCCAATGCCAATACATTACCTTCAGTCTTCAGTATTACCGTCAAAAAAGGTATTGTGTTTTGAAATATATCTTCATAAAACGATGCCTACAGTACCAAGGTTCCTTCCATAATATCCCTTGAGTCAGACTCAGCTGACATTTCCAAAGTCCTCAGATATCCTTAAGAGCGAAACGCATGACCACAAACAACCTCACAAACAAAAAAGCTTTTGCATATACCAACTTTTCTGTTTGTGAGTGCAATACAGTAAGTTGTAAAATTTCCGTTGCAATATTCAATTAATTAAAAAAATTATCCTCATCTTGATTTTTTTTATTTTTTAAATGTTCCTCTGTCTTGCAACTTGCTAAAAATTTGGAAAAAAATCTTAATTAGATTATTATTCAGTCAGTCTGTGGCATTGGTCATGCATTCCAACAACAGTTCCATTTTTATTATATATTTTTGTTTTTAACAGTTTAGATTTTTTGCAAGCCTTTAGTTAAAGCACCAAAAAAAAAGGGGGCGGGTGGGAAAAAGAGAGCACAGCACTGGGATTGGATGCTGCGTTGAGACTCCTCCCACTTCACTGGGACTCCTCCTACTTTTTCAGGGGGCGGTCACCATAAACAACTTATCAATGTTCAATATTCAAGTTCAAGAACATAAGAATATATTCAAGAATCAAGTTCGTACTTCATCAAGTCAAGCAGCGCTGCCTCCTGCTGCCTGGGAGGGAGACAACAGGGCGAAGTGGTCACAGCAGCAGGAGAGTCTGTGGCTGTCCCCCTGATCTAACACATTCAGTAACAGGCCAGCTGTCTCCCTCTATGTTCAGAAGTGATCGATGAGCACAGACACACAATTGGCTCCCACCAGGTAGTTGGGGTCTCCTGGAAGAGACTTGTTCTGCCACGTCTTGGGGTCACCTGGAGGATTTAGAGAAACAAGGAACAGTTATCGGTCAGTCGGGTTAGTCATTTGTCCTTTCTTAGTGTGTGGTTCTTTTAAATTGGTTTTTGAAGGCCCAGTGTTATGTTAAGAGTGACCTACAGGCTGTAAATAACAGCACATGCTGATGAGAATTTACACAAAATCACAGTATGTTGTTTGTGAGAAATATATATTTAGATGCTGTACATAAACCATCGATAGCTTAATACTTCAGAACTACTTAAAATATTTTGTCATTTTTCTCAACTGTAGTACTGTGTACATATTCATCTTCTGACGAAATTTAAAACCTTAAAATGGATCAGCAACATGTTTGGTGCAACAACAAAAAAAAGATCAATTTCATAATAATTCCTCACATTGTAACTACTGTCAGAAATAACAAAGTAAGTGAATACTGACTGTTACAAAACCCCAAGAAGAAAATGCAATGTGACAAACAACTGGAATGACTAGAACATTGGAACCAGGAGAAACCAGTAGCTGAGATTATTTAAAAGATTGATGATGATGAACTAGCCAGATCTCTCCTTGGCAAGGGTCAATTCCATTTCAATTTATACAAGTTAGGAAGTGATTTTATTTCTAAAAATAAACATTTAAAAAATATGTAAACATTTTTTTAATTTAAGAGGTCTTCATTCTATGTATTGAGAAATTAATTCATTTAAAAATATATTATTGATTTGGCATTTCAATATACTTGACTGGAACTGACCCCAACCCGGTCCCTAGTGACACCCTATCAAGTGTACCCTCTATCCAACTCTATGGTGACCCCTCCTCAATCACGCGAGCCCCGGCTCAACCCCCAACCAATCACACAAGCCACGACCCACCCCCCAACCAATCACACAAGCCACCTGAAGCCCCGACTCAACCCCCAACCAATCACACAAGCCACGACCCAAAACCCCAACCAATCACACAAGCCACCTGGAGCCCTGACCCAACCAATCACACAAGCCACCTGAAGCCCCGACCCAACCCCCAACCAATCACACAAGCCACGACCCAACCCCCCAACCAATCACACAAGCCACCTGGAGCCCCGACCTGACCCAACCCCCCAAAAGGACAGAGATAGAGGACAGCGTACCCGACGAGGAGTCGGAGGATTTTAGAGCAAAAGACCAACCATCTGGGGTCATAGACGCACAGTGAGGTAGACGGAGCTCCACCGGCTTCAGGAACTGAAGACCGTGAGGCCCACACATCACCAGAGGGCTGAGCAGGGTCTCTCCTGGATGGAATAGACGAGAGACAAGACTGACATATTTATATTCTGCTCTGAATATTTTAAGATCTTGACAAAAGGGGCAGAAACAGTTGAAGAGGGATGGAAGTTAGAGGTGGACCACGTGATCGAACCTCTATCTCCCAGGGTTCTCAGTTGGCAGCACTACAACTAGAGAAACAAAAGCAAGATATACTATCCACTGGACATAATGACTAAGAAAACACGAAGGCATATAAAACAAAAAGATAAGCATTAGAAATACCTTTCTCCTTGTCCAGGGGGGGCAGGATGCTGTTGTCTCGGCAGACTTTGAAGTAGATCTCCTGTTCTACGCTGTCGGGGATGGCCCCCTGGGGGATGATGATGCTGACTCCCGTCTCGATGGAGGACAACACCCCGCCGTTACAGTTGAAGATCCCACGTGCCGTGGCCACCACTGTGTGACCTTCATCCTCCTCGTCATCCTCCAGAGCACTGGGGCTAGAGAAGAGGGAGAGTTAGTAGACCATCCTGTATAGACCACTGGGCTAGAGAGGAGGGAGACCATCCTGTATAGACCACTGGGCTAGAGAGGAGGGAGACCATCCTGTATAGACCACTGGGCTAGAGAGGAGGGAGACCATCCTGTATAGACCACTGGGCTAGAGAGGAGGGAGACCATCCTGTATAGACCACTGGGCTAGAGAGGAGGGAGACCATCCTGTATAGACCACTGGGCTAGAGAGGAGGGAGAGTTAGTGTTAGTTACTAGACCATCCTGTATAGACTAGAGGTTCCCAAAATGTCTTACCCAGGCCCCCCTTCCAGCATTGGGGAATCCCCTGCCCGCCACGTCTATGGGCACAAGCACTGTTCACGCCACTAACCGTTCACACCACTCTTGTTGGTGGAGAGAAAATGTTGCGGGTTTAAAGCTTATTTCCTGCAATTCTACACATTTTGTCATGGGGTGCAGAGATGTTTTTTGTAGGCCGACCCCACGCGCTCCACCTTAGTGGGCGCACCCCACACTTGACTAGAGGGGGAGGACAAGGAGGAGAGCTAGAGGGGGGAGAGGTGGAGGGGAGAGGGTGAGACGAGAGGGAGTAGAGGTGTATAATGAGGTGGAGGAGAGCAGGAGCAGAATAAGTCAGACTGTATGTACAGTTTGTGGGTGTAGGGAAACGGGGCTAGAGGCAGAACAAGTCAGACTAGAGTACAGTTTGTGGGTGTAGGGAAACGGGGCTAGAGGCAGAACAAGTCAGACTAGTGTACAGTTTGTGGGTGTAGGGAAACGGGGCTAGAGGCAGAACAAGTCAGACTAGTGTACAGTTTGTGGGTGTAGGGAAACGGGGCTAGAGGCAGAACAAGTCAGACTAGTGTACAGTTTGTGGGTGTAGGGAAACGGGGCTAGAGGCAGAACAAGTCAGACTAGTGTACAGTTTGTGGGTGTAGGGAAACGGGGCTAGAGGCAGAACAAGTCAGACTAGTGTACAGTTTGTGGGTGTAGGGAAACGGGGCTAGAGGCAGAACAAGTCAGACTAGTGTACAGTAAGGTCTGGATAGAAGTATCTGATAAATGACCATATTGAAACAACTTGCCAAACAAAGATCTAGCCATTTTGTCAAGATGTTTGGATCTCTCTGTTTAACAGCTGCCGGACCAGAGTTTGAGTCCTGTTCAATGTTACACAACCCCCTGAATTGACTTCAACAGTAGATCCTTACCTGACAGGTATGGCCTTGGACACAGCATTGTTGACTAGGTTGTTGTGCTGCTGATACTTGGGTCCCCTGTTGTCCATGGTGCGAGTGAATGTGTCCAGTCCACTGTCGTGGTCCAGGGCCTGAGGAGACAGCGGAGGCTTGGTCCTGCTGTTGTTGTTGACCACGCTGGGTTTGGGGTTACTGCTACTGATTAGGAGGTCGGTCTTCCCGCTGTCGTTGGGGAGGAGGTTGTGGTTGAACTTGGGGCTTTCAAACTTCCTCTCGAAGGGCCGGGCTGAGGAGGTGTACGGCTTAGGGACGTATCGGTTGTAGCTTTGTGGGGTGGGGGTGGTCCCAGGGGTTTTAGGGGGTGCGTCAGTGCCGTTGACCCCCACTGGGGACCTCTGGGCCAGGTGAGGCAGGGAAGGGGGGTCCTGGAGGACAGGGGGGCGGAGACCAGAGAGGTCAAGTTTCGGAGAGGAGCTGAGGAGCTGGTCGGGGTGAGAGTTCACTGGAGAGAGAGAGGGAAAGAGATGTGAGTACCTACTTACAGCCAGAGGTCAACTAAACTATTACACTTAAAGAAGATGTCAACTTAATTCTAAGTATTTTTAGCTACCACAGTGCTCTTTAACAAACGTAACACTGTCTTTGATGGAGGTGGCTCCACTAATATTAGATAACACTTAGTGTTACGTTAAGGGTCGTCTATTCTTACCGTCGTTGGTGATGAGTTTGGGCAGGCTGTTGGGTGGTACAGCAGGGCTGGGTGGTCCGTACTGAGATACTGGGCTGATCTGGGAGAGGGGCTCGTACCTCTTCTCTACCGGACTCACCTTCTCCACAGACTCTGCCCTAAAACACAGACACAACAGGGGGTGTTTAAGATCAACTACGTCACAGTCGAAATTGGGCAGAATCACTTCATCTACAAATCACTGTCACTTTGAAGCCCCGACAACTCATGTGATCAAGATTAGCAGTTCTGCCTCAGGACTTGATCTCCGGGCAGACAGCCTGACCTCCCTCCGGCAGTCAGCCTGACCTCCCTTCCGGCAGACAGCCTGAACTCCCTCCGGCAGACAGCCTGAGCTCCCTCCGGCAGTCAGCCTGACCTCCCTCCGGCAGACACCTCCGGCAGACAGCCTGACCTCCCTTCCGGCAGTCAGCCTGACCTCCCTTCCGGCAGTCAGCCTGACCTCCCTTCCGGCAGTCAGCCTGACCTCCCTTCCGGCAGTCAGCCTGACCTCCCTTCCGGCAGTCAGCCTGACCTCCCTTCCGGCAGTCAGCCTGACCTCCCTTCCGGCAGTCAGCCTGACCTCCCTTCCGGCAGACAGCCTGACCTCCCTTCCGGCAGACAGCCTGACCTCCCTTCCGGCAGTCAGCCTGACCTCCCTTCCGGCAGTCAGCCTGACCTCCCTTCCGGCAGACAGCCTGACACCTCCGGCAGACAGCCTGACCTCCCTCCGGCAGACAGCCTGACACCTCCGGCCATAGTGATTGTACTTATCCTCTCAGATCTATAGTACACGTGCCTTGGGGCTAGCTGTTGAGTTGGGTAGGGTTGTGGGGGCAAGCCAGCTGGGTCTGCTGTAAAGGAAATGGTTCTAGGAGTTATGGCTAGTGTAGTTTACCAGTTTGTAGGGGTTATGGGTAATATAATTGACCTGTTGTAAGGGTAAGCCAGCTGGGTCTGTGGTGGGAAGCGGTTGACGCCAGGGCTGGGGTTCATGGCCTTGCTGTCGAAGCTGCGTCGGTCAAAGTAGGACAGCTGCTTCCTGTAATACTCCTCATCCTCGTCAGCGTCGTAGTGGTTTGAGGAGTGGACCACGTCATCCAGGGGTTTAGACCCAGGGGGATTCTGGGGCTCAGGGGCTCTAGGGGGGGGAGATAAACACCAGGGTTGGGTTCAATTCAGAAAGTAAACCCACATTCCCAAAATCTTCCACATTGAAGAGAATTGTAAATTAGAATGTCAGTGTACTTCCTGATTTCACTGGAATTAACCCAAACCTTTATACACTTAAGAATCCATTCCACAAAGTAGAGTGAGAGACAGAACGGCCAGTTAGAGAGCCACACAGGGGAAAGTAGAGCGAAGGACAGACATTGATAACAGAGAGACAGACGGTCAGAGAGAGAGAGAGAGTCTGGGGTCCGCTCACCAACCAAGAATTCACAAAATGGGACAAACACCGAATTGAAACTCTGCATGCAGAAATCTCCAAAAATATCCTCCGTGTACAACGTAAAACACCAAATAATGCAGAGCAGAATTAGGCCGATACCCGCTAATTATCAAAATCCAGAAAAGAACTGTAAAATTCTACAACCACCTAAAAGGAAGCGAGTCCCAAACCTTCCATAACAAAGACATCACCTACAGAGAGATGAACCTGGAGAAGAGTCCCCTAAGCAAGCTGGTCCTGGGGCTCTGTTCACAAACACAAACACAAACAGACCCCACAGAGTCCCGGGACAGCAACACAATCAGACGCAACCAAATTATGAGAAAACAAAAAGACAATTATTTCCAATGTGTCAAGTAATTAACAAAAAAACAGAGCAAACTAGAATGCTATTTGGCCCTAAACAGAGAGAACACAGTGGCAGAATACCTGACCACTGTGAATGACCCAAAATTAAGGAAAGATTTGACTATGTACAGACTCAGTGAGCATAGCCTTGCTATTGAGAAAGGCCACCGTAGGCAGACCTGGCTCTCAAGAGAAGACAGGCCATGTGCACACTGCCCACAAAATGAGGTGGAAACTGAGCTGCACTTCCTAACCTCCTGACAAACGTAGGACCATATTAGAGACACATATTTCCCTCAGATTACACAGATCCTAAAAGAATTAGAAAACAAACCCAATTTTGATTAACTCCCATATCTACTGGGTGAAATACCACAGTGTGCCATCACAGCAGCAAAATGTGTGACCTGTTGCCACAAGAAAAGGTCAACCAGTGAAGAACAAACACCATTGTAAATACAACCCATATTTATGTTTATTTATTTTCCCTTTTGTACTTTAACTACTTGCACATCGTTACAACACTGTATATAGACATAATGTGACATTTGTAATGTCTTTATTCTTTTGGAACTTTTGTGAGTGTAATGTTTACTGTTCATTTTTTGTTTTTCACTTTTGTTTATTATCTATTTCACTTGCTTTGGCAATGTTAACATATGTTTCCCATGCCAATAAAGCCCCTTAAATTGAAATTGAGAGAGAGACAGATACACACTAGATAGTGTTCACATTACATCACTGTGCTCAGTGGGCTGAATCTGGATACTGTATGTGCTGCATACTGGTAGTTGCACTGTGTAACCTGTCCACTAGGTGGAGCTCTGGGGTCGACTCTGATAAATTAACCAGGGAGATTTCCTTCCTCTCTGAAAGGACACATCTCACCATCATCCTTTATGCACCTCTTTATATTTACACACACACACACACACACACACACACACACACACACACACACACACACGTCCAAAATTGACACCCTTGATAAAAATGTGCAGTAATGACTGTATAAAATAAATAATTTAAATACTGAGCTATATTGTATGCTATTTTTTTGTTTTATTTTCTTTTATACCAATACATTTTGTATAACAAGTAATACTTTTTTTTCTTTTCTCAAAAAGGTAAGGGTCAAAATTATTGAAACCCCTAAAGATTCTTAGAAATAAAGTAGTCAAAAGTTTAGTATTTGGTCCCATATTCCTAACACACAATGATTAAATCAAGCTTGTGACTCTACAAACTGGTCGGATACAGTTAGTTTTGGTTGCGTTTCAGATTATTTTGTGCCCAATAGAAATGAAATGGTATCGTGTCAATTTGGAGTCACTTTTATTGTAAATAAGAATATAATATGTTAATGTGGATGCTACCATGATTACGGATAATGCTGAATGAATCGTGAAATGTGATGATCATAACCCCAAGACATGCTAACCTCTCACCATTACACTAACAGGGGAGGTTAGCATTTTATATCATAACCCCAAGACATGCTAACCTCTCACCATTACACTAACAGGGGAGGTTAGCATTTTATATCATACCCCCAAGACATGCTAACCTCTCACCATTACACTAACAGGGGAGGTTAGCATTTTATATCATAACCCCAAGACATGCTAACCTCTCACCATTACAATAACAGGGGAGGTTAGCATTTTATATCATAACCACCAAGACATGCTAACCTCTCACCATTACAATAACAGGGGAGGTTAGCATTTTATATCATAACCACCAAGACATGCTAACCTCTCACCATTACAATAACAGGGGAGGTTAGCATTTTATATCATAACCCCAAGACATGCTAACCTCTCACCATTACAATAACAGGGGAGGTTGGAATGTCTTGGGGGTATGATATTTGACCCTCTTAACTTTTGCACTCATCAAATTATTATTTTCTTATTATAAAATGACTTGTTAAAATAGCTTTCTCTGAGCAATTGTATGAATGATTCATTTTATACAGTCATGATTGTGTTAATAATTTCAGACCCCTCTGTATATGACATTGTTTTGATTCAACATGGCAGTACAGTGAGGGCACACACACTGAGTGGACACAACATTATGAACACCTGCCTGACCAGGTGAAAAGATATGATCCCTTATTGATGTCACTTGTTAAATCCACTTCAAAAATCAGTGTAGATGAAGGGGAGGAGACGGGTTAAAGAAGGATTTTTAAGCCTTGAGACATGGATTGTATGGGCAAGAAAAAAAGATTGAAGTGCCTTTGAATGGATAGCAGGTGCCAGGCGCACTAGTTTGTGTCAAGAACTGCAACGCTGCTGGGTTTTTCACGTTAATCAGTTTCCCTGTGTGTATCAAGATTGGTCCACCACCCGAAAGATATCCAGCCAACTTGACACAACTGTGAGAAGCATTGGAGTCAACATGGGCCCAGCATCCCTGTTGAACGGTTTCAACACCTTGTAGAGTCCCATGACGAATTGAGGGCAAAGGGGGGTGGGGGGGGGGGGGGGGGGGGGGGGGGGGGGGGGGGGGGGGGGTGGCAACTCAATATTAGAGGGGTGTTCTTAATGTTTTGTACATCCAATGCAACATTTCTAGTACAGAATGTGGTCCTTTCAGGAGTTGAACCCATGACCTTGGCGTTAGTAGCACCAGGGTAGAGTGCTGTGGTTTGTGTGTGTACGGTGTGTGTGTGGTGTGTGTGTGTGTGTGTGTGTGTGTGTGTGTGTGTGTGTACGGTGTGTGTGTGTGTGTGTGTGTGTGTACGGTGTGTGTGTGTGTGTGTGTGTGTGTGTGTGTGTGTACGGTGTGTACGGTGTGTGTGTACGGTGTGTGTGTACGGTGTGTGTGTGTACGGTGTGTACCTGTATGGAGCCTTCCCCTGCTCCAGGTTGCTGAGGGAGTTGGCTTTGGGGACAGGTCCAGGTGCAGTCACAGGCCTGGGTAGGTCTGCAGGCTGGAACACCAGACAGACCTGAAGTTAAACCAGAGTATTGTATCTACACAGGTTATCTGGTCAAGTTGTAAAGTGAGAAGCATCGCCCTGTTTTACAATTTCTCTTCTTAAAATATGATTTGAAACCAAACCTTGACCTTAACCACTCTGCTAACAATATGCCAAACCCTAAATTAAATGTTTTTATACATTTGTACAATATAGCCCATTTTGACTTTTGCAGCTTGAATATATAGCGGGAATCAACTACACTACCTCACATGTTATCTTGGTATCCAATCACATTCATCAGTGGTTCATGACCCCAATCACATGTTATCTTGGTATCCAATCACATTCATCAGTGGTTCATTACCCCAATCACATGTTGCTCTGCCAGAAGAATCCGTGCTTCTACAACCTGCATTGCTTGCTGTTTGGGGTTTTAGGCTGGGTTTCTGTACAGCACTTTGAGATATCAGCTGATGTACGAAGGGCTATATAAATACATTTGATTTGAATCCCCTGTACCACTGATTATTAGGTCTAGTGTATGTTCTTTCCAAGTAGCCCCTGTAGATAGGCTAAGTGTCCTAGTACCCAAGGTTGAGAACCCCAGATTAGGGCTGTGACATTTCATCAGCCGGTGGTTGTCAAGCAAATAACTGCTAGTCTCACGGTAATTGATTGATCGTTAATTAACATAAACACATTTATCATCTCCTGGCTTCCACGCACAGCCTACAAGCCACTGATGCAGACCTTTGGAACATCTACATTTTATAAAGTCCTAATAAATCCCAATATAGGCTACATAAGGTATGCGACTACGATATGAAAAAGACGCTAACAAAAAATACATGAGTTTCTTGCCTTACTGCACACAAGCTGGGCATCATTCACAAGTGATAGGCTAATATTGTCACCCACCAGACTATTCTTGATTTAATCTTGTCTTTACATACAGTATACTAAATAATAAATGTGTGAAATTTGTTTTGAGTTAGAATGGACCACTATCATGCACCTGTCTCGAAACAGGGACAGCGGAAAAAGATAAACGTCTCTATGCACTTAAATAGCAAATATGAGGATGCTTTTCCCGTTTTCTTGCCAGCCAGGAAGGTAGGCTATACTCCTGTTGTAAAGAGAAGCAATGTGCTTAATATTAGGAAAGTTGAGAAATAAATATAGTAGGCCTAGCCTATAGAAAGCCGATGGGATCCTCCTCTTTTTAGTAGAGGCCATCACTCTGTTTTCTCCCGCAATTGCATAACCTATTGAAATATTGCGCAGCATGAGTTCATGGACTCTCATGAAGTGTTTGATTCGATTTTCGATTCTATTTACATTGATGTCGGAGTGATTAGAGGGACAATAGAGTGCTGAGTACCAGGCAGTTAGCACGTTTGGTAGGCTACTAATGACCATCAGCAGCATCAGAGCTTGGAGAAGCCTAATTACCGGGACTAAACGGTCACATGGAATTTGACTGGCTTCATGACTAGTGACCTCTGGTGTGGTGGTAATACGGTCACTATAACAGCCCTATCCCAGACATACATTATAAGCATGCTGTCTAGGTGTTTGGCCGTGTCGTACACCTACCCTCATCACGGTGGAGTCGTCAGCCTCCTTGGCCCGGTCAACAGACAACGACCTTTTATTCTCAAACATCTTGACCCTGTTGAGCACCGACTGGGGCTTCATGGCCGGGTCGTCCCTTTCCTCCTCCCCCGGGGGCTTGGATCCCGCGTTTACTCCCATCTCTCCTGGGGAGGCCAGGGGTTCAGGTTTGGGAGGGGGCAGGGGCGGGTCAGAGGTCATTAGAGGGTCACGGTTGTAGCCACCGCCCCGGCTGGGAGGTCCTGGGTTATAGGAGGGTCTCAGGCCAGGAGCAGAGTCTCCGTAATACTGCTTGGGGGGGTCTGGGGAGCGGGGCGAGCTTACTGGGTAGCAGTGAGGGGGCTCGGACTCGTAAGGGGAGCGAGCGTCGTAAGGGCCAGCCGAAGGCGGGGGAGGCGGTTCATCGTACCGCATAGGTCCTGGAGTTTTACCGTGACGAGACCTGCCGTCGTAGCCCTGCATCCCCGCCGGTGCCTCATCGTAGCAGGGCTGGGGGGGACTGTAGTCCCTGACGGGGCCGTCCTCGTAGGGGGTGGTCCCCCTGGGAGTGTAGCCCTGCTGATGGCCCGGGCCAGGCTGGTACCCCGGGGGCTGGGGAGAAGAGGTCTGCTGGTTGTAGGGGGGCCACTGGCCGTCGTCGTAGTGTTGAGGCACACGGTTGTCGTAGTGCAGGTGAGGAGAGTGAGGGTCAAAGTTCCCCTGGTGAGGCTGCTTTGGTTCGGAGTAGCCCCCCCCGTCGCTACAGTAGGCGTAAGGCGGGTGGTCATACTGGCGGTATGGCTGTTTGTCCTGGTAGGGCTGGTGGGTGTAGCTCAGAGACGACTTCATGCTGCCGTGGTTCACTCTCACTGGTTCCTCCAGACTGTACAGATCCTTCTTGTACATCTGCAGGGGAGAGGGATTGAACATGGAGACATTAATACTAGTAACTAGCTAGTTACAGGTTATAGTTTGAACATAAGCACTCGGTCAGAGCTCAGGTGAATAAGATTTCTAATGTATCAATCATTACACATGGCAAATTAAGTTGAAAACTTGTAAAACCACTTGGAAAACTATGGTTTTAAAACAATTTAAATGAACAAAAATACAGAAACTACAGAAAATATTGATTGAATGAAAGATTAAAGGGGAGGGTTTCTGAGAAGTTCAGCTCAAACCTTCAAAGACTAAACACAGATCAAGTAAGATACAACAATATCATCATCATCATCATCATCATCATCCATACAATTCAACTGTAGTAAACTCCAAAATATATCGATAAAGTGTCAAAGTGCAAGTCAAAGTGCAAGTACACAAGCAATTATCTTAATTATCCTAATCCGTTCTGAATGCATATTTGACTAGAAGTCTTTCAGGAGTGACTGAAAAGTTCCGTATTCTGATGACGTCATCACAGAATCATTCGGGGAAGTCACGTTGTTTTTGGATGATGGTGTCAATAATGTTTTTTTGTTGTTGTTTATTTTTTTGTACATTTCTGAAAGGCTTCATTTCAAAAACAGGTGATGTGTAGCCTGTAGACAGCACATCTAGTAAACAACAGACAGTCACTTCCTATGGTAGAAGCTTGTAACATTAACCTTCTTACGCGAGTCAATACTACAACGGAAGATATAACGTCATTTCCGGACTATTAAGCGCACCTGAATATAAGCCGCACCCACTGAATTAAAAAATATATATATTATTTTGAACGTAAATAAGCCGCACATGTCTATAAGCCGCAGGTGCCTACCGGTACATTGAAACAAATGAACTTTACACAGGCTTTAACGAAACACGGCTTGTAACAAAAATAAATAGGCTTTAACGAAATACGGCTTGTAACAAAAATAAATAGGCTTTAACGAAACACGGCTTGTAACAAAAAATAAAATTGAGCAGTAAGCTTTAGTTGTCTTTTTGCACTGAGTCAATTCCTCAAGCTGCTGTTTCCAACGTCTTATCATCGACTCATTAAGACCAAGCTCCCGTGCAGAAGCTCTATTTCCTTTTCCAACAGCCAGATCAATCGCCTTCAACTTGAAAGCTGCATCATATGCATTTCTCCGTGTCTTTGCCATGATGAGGGTGACAAAATGACTACCGTAATCAGAATGATGGGAAGTTTGAGAGCGCTTGATTTAATCTAAACAGTAAACAAAAAAGTTGTTTGACCTTAACCCGTTTGGCAACTTCATTGGTCTAATGAAAGCTTCATGCCGCCCAAAAAACTGAGCACGTCACAGAATGTGTTTTTTTGTTTAAGCCGCGAGGTTCAAAGCCTGGGAAAAAAGTTGCGGCTTATAGTCAGGAATTTACGGTACAGTTATGTAATGCTTCAATATGTTATAGTTCCCCCCCCATAGAGCGAATTAACCGCTTTGACAGAGACTATTAAATACCAAGAATACTGTCTGCAGGTTAGCATAGTTTATCATGCAACATTACATTCAGTTGAGTATCTTATATGCAACTACAATCTACTACAACAGCTACCAACTACATTCTACTACATAACAGCAGTATTACATACAGTACATATACCAAGTCCATTCGACTAAACTTCAACTAGAGTCAGTCAGAGACGTTAAGAAGCTGAAAGGAACCATTAGAGGTCATGCAGAGGACGAGGAAGAGGACAACAGTAAACGTTAACGTTCTTCTTCCTTCTTATCCCGGTCACACAGTCAGACCGGTCCAAAATGGCACCCTATTCCCTATATATAGTGCACAACTTTGGCCGGCTCTGGCCAAAACTATACTAAATAGGGAATGGGGTGGGGTTTCAGATGTGCCCCCCGGGTGGACTGCAGACCCACTGTGATTGGTGCATGTGTACTGACCACACACACTGGGGCGTGTTTGAGACGGACTGCACGGAATCACATTACAAAATCACTTTTGTTTCCCCCCCAATAACTAGTCATACACGTGAGTGATGAAGATGAGCGATTCTGTGCAGCCAACATCTTCCTCCGAACACCCCCCCCCCCCCTTCAAACACGCTGTAAAATATTCTGTGGTCACACAGTGTGGGGTGGGGCATGCAGACAAGAGAGCCAGTCAGAGGAGAAAGAAGCGTGTGCGAAGAAGAAGACAGGACAGCAGGCGGGCGGGGCGGGCGGGGCAGACGGGCGGGGCAGAGAACCGGGCGGGGCAGTTAAGGACGTGACTGTCCCAGGCCCAGTCCAGGTGTTCTAGGGAGGCAGCAGGTAGGTGCTAGGTAGGTAAGTGGATACCTTGGGTTCAGGACCACGGCCAAGCTGCTGGTCAGACACGGGTTGGGGTTCGAGTGACGGTGGTGTTGGGGGCGGGGCTAGCTCAGTAGGGGTGGGGCTGCTAAGGAGTGAGTCTGCAGCCGGAGCCTCCTCCTCGGGTTCAGAGGTCATACCCTCTACCTGCAGTACAGGTTGCTGTGACTCAGCCTCAACAACAGGGGGCGCCACAGCCACCGCAGCAGACAGCAGAGAGGAAGGAATAGCCAGAGCAGCATCGTCTTGCTGTGAAGTATCGTTAAGAGACATTTTATTGCAACAGGCTGCCAAGAGAAAGAGCACAGCAACACTCCACAAACTACAGCAGTTTCTCTATCTCCATAGTAACCTTCTCTCTCCATGTTCCTCCTCCTTGAATCATTTTTGACACCACCCAGAAACCCGTTGACAAAGTATTTGCAACAATGTGGTTAGCTACAAACAGATAGTATACACAAATACGTATGTATATTGTAAAGCTATGTAAAGGGTCTCTCTTACTGAAGGAAGAAACATGTCCTGTTTCACTCTGAAGAACAGAATACACGGCAGGTTGTAATAACATCGTTTCAGCCTGTTTTGACCCCTAGAGAAACACCTACAGCTAAACCTCCTCTTCTCTCCCTCCATTCCTCCCTCCCTCTCCTACCTGGTGAGGAGCGGCGGCCATCTTGAACCCGGACGGGTCGATGCGGTTGGCCGGGTCGGGCGGAGTCACAGCAATGTGCTGGTATCCAGGGTAACCGCCAGTCGAGGGGTCCTGGATGACGGGCGGGTCCTCTCTGACTGGCTCTGAGGAGCGAGTAATAGCTGGCTCCGTGGGAAGGCCAACCTAATGGGATTTAGAAACTGGAATTACTACAAGCTGAGACTTAAAAACTTGTATGAGGTATATTGTGTTATGTTTTTTTTTTCTCCAAGTATTGTCTTAAAACCTGTTTGGGCTAGGGGGCAGTATTGAGAATTTTGGAAAAAATATGTGCCCATTTTTAACTGCCTCCTACACCAACTCAGAAGCTAGAATATGCATATTATTGTTCAGGTTTGGATAGAAAACACCCTAAAGTTTCTAAAACTGTTTGAATGGTGTCTGTGAGTATAACAGAACTCCTATGGCAGGCAAAAACCTGACAAGGTTTCATGCAGGAAGTGGCCTGTCTGACAAGGAGTCGTGCGTCTTGCATCTGTTTATTGAAAAGTAAGGATCTTAGCTGTAACGTGACAATTCCTAGGGCTCCAATAGGCTCTCAGAACCCGGGAAAAACCTGAAGGATGACGAGGCAGCCTCAGGCTGAAACAGATTATCGCCTTTGGTAAGTGGCCGATCAGAGGACCATTGAATGAGGCGCGTGCACGATTCGCCCCCGTGGAGAAATTTCATTCGGCTGTTTAGGCTCATTGCAGATTCCCGGTCGGAATATTATCGCTTTTCTACGAGATAAATGGCAAAAAAATTGGTTTTAAACAGCGGTTGACATGCTTCGAAGTACGGTAATGGAATATTTAGACATTTTTTGTCACGCCATGCGCCATGCTCGTGACCGTGATGTAGCATTCTGATAGTGTCTAGAACTCACGAACAAAACGTCGCTGTTTGGATATAACAATGTATTATTTGGGACCAAACCTACATTTGTTATTGAAGTAGAGGTCCTGGGAGTGCATTCTGACGAAGAACAAGAAAGGTAAGAACATTTTTCTTATAGGAAATGTGATTTTGGTGAAGGCTGAACTGGGTGGGTGTCTAAATAGCTAGCCCGTGATGGCTGGGCTATGTACTTAGAATATTGCAAAATGTGCTTCATCCGAAAAGCTATTTTAAAATCGGACATCGAGTGCATAGAGCAGTAATGTATCTATAATTCTTAAAATAATTGTTATGCTTTTTGTGAACGTTTATCGTGAGTAATTTAGCAAACTGTTAGTAAATTCCCCGGAAGTTTGCGGGGGGTATGCTTTTTCTGAACGTCACATGCTAATGTAAAAAGCTGTTTTTTGATATAAATATGAACTTGATTGAACAGACATGCATGTATTGTATAACATAATGTCCTAGGTGTGTCATCTGATGAAGATCATAAAAGGTTAGTGCTGCATTTAGCTGTCTTTTGGGTTTATGTGAGATTATATGCTAGCTTGAAAAATGGGTGTCTGATTATTTCTGGCTGGGCACTCTCCTGACATAATCTAATGTTTTGCTTTCGTTGTAAAGCCTTTTTGAAATCGGACAGTGTGGTTAGATTAAGGAGAGTCTTGTCTTTAAATAGCTGTAAAATAGTCATATGTTTGAGAAATTGAAGTAATAGTATTTCAAACGATTCAAAAATCGCGCCACTGAATTCAGGTGGCTGTTACGTAGGTGGGACGAAATCGTCCCACATGCGCCAGAGAGGTTAATGCATAATCCAGTATTTTTGACAGCGAACATGAATTAAATCAAATGTCAAAACGAAAAAAAGGAAAACAAGAACCCGGCCCACCTCGTCGTTGAGAGTCTCGTCTAATTCCTGGTCGGTGTAGGCCCCGCCCTCTGTGTCCGTGTCCTCGTAATCAGAGGTGTGGCGGCTGTCCGTGCTGTACATGGAGTATTCACTGCCTGGAGCTGAAAGGTATGACAGACGGTCGTCGTGGATGTCCAGGTCATCGTCCGGCGCTCCGTCCGCCTGGGGAGAGGAGGAGGAGCAGGAGGAGGAAGAGGAGGAGCAGGAGGAGGAGGAAGAGGAGGAGCAGGAGGAGCAGCAGGAGGAGCAGCAGGAGGAGCAGCAGGAGGAGGAGGAGGAGGAGCAGCAGGAGGAGGAGGAGGGGGAGGAGGAGTAGCAGGGGGAAGAGGAGGAGCAGGAGGAGGAAGAGGAGGGGCAGGAGGAGGAGGAGCAGGTGGAGGAAGAGGAGGAGCAGGAGGAGGAAGAGGAGGAGGAGGAGCAGGAGGAGGTGGAGGAGCAGCAGGAGGAGGAGGAGCAGGTGGAGGAAGAGGAGGAGCAGGAGGAGGAGGAGGAGCAGCAGGTGGAGGAAGAGGAGGAGCAGGTGGAGGAGGAGCAGGAGGAGGAGGAGCAGGAGGAGGAGGAGCAGGGGGAGGAGGAGCAGGAGGAGGAGGAGCAGGAGGAGGAGGAGGAGCAGGGGAGGAGGAGCAGGAGGAGGAGGAGCAGGGGGAGGAGGAGCAGGAGGAGGAGGAGGTGGAGAAGGAGGAGGAGCAGCAGGAGGAGCAGCAGGAGGAGGAGGAGCAGCAGGAGGAGCAGGAAAAGGAGGAGGAGCAGCAGCAGGAGGAGCAGCAGGAGGAGCAGCAGGAGGAGGAGCAGCAGGAGGAGGAGCAGCAGGAGGAGCAGGAAAAGGAGCAGGAGGAGAGATGGTAGTAGTGGATGTGAAGAAATATACAGTTTTCTTAGGGTTGCTTCAGCAGGTGAGTCGGAAATGTTTCGATGTTATTCAAAGGGAAGAAGCTCCTTCACACTGTGTTCACAAAGTATTATATTCATACAATAGATATTTTTTTTTTAACCGTAAAACTACACTACTGTGTTTCTCTCACCTTGCCCTCTGACACCCAGACCAACTGGTTCTGCTGCTGCTGGATGATCTCCTTCAGAGCTCCGTACCAGCCATCATTCATGTTGTTCATGTTGATGGTGGCTAAGACAGGAGGCCAAAAGGGTTACCGTTTTTATTTACTAAAGGGATAGTACCAGAATTGGGCAATTAAGCCAAATTAAGCACATTTTTATGTCTCTTTGTCCAATCTAAAGGAAGTTAGAGGTACTTTCACGAGCCAATGCTAACTTCCGGAACAGCTAGCATGTTGCCATAATGCAGCCAAAATATCGCACTATCCCTTTAAACATGCTACTAGTAAGCAAGTTAGCATGATAATAGCATGTTAACAATTCAACTCAAGGGTCAAATAATGGATCCCTTGCGGGACTCTACAAGATATCAATTCACTTTTCTTAAGATGCTGCTTAAATTAAACCAAGCAAACAAATGGTTGAATACTTAGGTTTATGATAGAGAGCAGTTTGTGTATGCAAACAGCCAGGTATCTAATAGGGCCAAGATATTTTGTGGAGTTCCTCAGGGATACATTCTCGGACCCTTGTTGTTTAGGAAACACTTAATTTGAACTACACCTCATAATACTGTCATAAACGTGACATAACAAATGCCCCTCCCTTTACTCACTGGTGAAAAGGGGATGGTTGTTCTTCCTTGATTTCATATCTCTCTCTCTCTCTCTCTCTCTCTCTCTCTCTCTCTCTCTCTCTCTCTCTCTCTCTCTCTCTCTCTCTCTCTCTCTCTCTCTCTCTCTCTCTCTCTCTCTCTCTCTCTCTCTCTCTCTCTCTCTCTCTCTCTCTCTCTCTCTCTCTCTCTCTCTCTCTCTCTCTCTCCCTCCCTCCCTCCCTCCCTCTCCCTCCCCCTCCCTCCCTCCCTCCCTCCCTCCCTCCCCTCCCTCCCTCCCTCCCTTCCATCTTCCCCTTCCATCTTCCCCTTCCATCTCCCCCTTCCATCTTCCCCTTCCATCTTCCCCTTCTCTACTCACTGGTGAAGAGATGGTGGTTGTTCTTCCTTAATTTCAGGGCTCTCTCGTAGAGTTTCCGGGCGGACTTCCTGGACTCGGAACAGAGCCTGGTTCTCATGTTCTTGACCCCCTGCTTGTTGTCTGGGTTCAAGAACACTACGATGGGGTACCACTGGGCGTAGTTCAGACGGTCTACTGCGTTGGGGGTGATGTCCAGCACTGCATGTTTGTCCTGTATACAGGAAAAGACATCACTTACATGATCTATTCCTCCTACTGGAGCAGAGGGCCTCAACACAGTCAGTATTACTGGAGCAGAGGGCCTCAACACAGTCAGTATTCCTTCTACTGGAGCAGAGGGCCTCAACACAGTCAGTATTACTGGGGCAGAGGGCCTCAACACAGTCAGTATTCCTCCTACTGGGGCAGAGGGCCTCAACACAGTCAGTATTACTGGAGCAGAGGGCCTCAACACAGTCAGTATTACTGGAGCAGAGGGCCTCAACACAGTCAGTATTACTGGGGCAGAGGGCCTCAACACAGTCAGTATTCCTCCTACTGAAGCAGAGGGCCTCAACACAGTCTGTATTACATTTACATTTAAGTCATTTAGCAGACGCTCTTATCCAGAGCGACTTACAAGTTGGTGCATTCACCTATAATATTACTGGAGCAGAGGGCCTCAACACAGTCAGTATTCCTCCTACTGGGGCAGAGGGCCTCAACACAGTCAGTATTCCTCCTACTGGAGCAGAGGGCCTCAACACAGTCAGTATTCCTCCTACTGGGGCAGAGGGCCTCAACACAGTCAGTATTCCTCCTACTGGAGCAGGGGGCCTCAACACAGTCAGTATTCCTCCTACTGGAGCAGAGGGCCTCAACACAGTCAGTATTCCTCCTACTGGAGCAGAGGGCCTCAACACAGTCAGTATTACTGGAGCAGAGGGCCTCAACACAGTCAGTATTCCTCCTACTGGGGCAGAGGGCCTCAACACAGTCAGTATTCCTCCTACTGGGGCAGAGGGCCTCAACACAGTCAGTATTCCTCCTACTGGAGCAGAGGGCCTCAACACAGTCAGTATTCCTCCTACTGGGGCAGAGGGCCTCAACACAGTCAGTATTACTGGGGCAGAGGGCCTCAACACAGTCAGTATTCCTCCTACTGGAGCAGAGGGCCTCAACACAGTCAGTATTACTGGAACAGAGGGCCTCAACACAGTCAGTATTACTGGAACAGAGGGCCTCAACACAGTCAGTATTCCTCCTACTGGAGCAGAGGGCCTCAACACAGTCAGTATTCCTCCTACTGGAGCAGAGGGCCTCAACACAGTCAGTATTCCTCCTACTGGAACAGAGGGCCTCAACACAGTCAGTGTATCTCCAGTGAATCCTATTCTAGGCAGTTCTCTTTTCACCATGAGTGGAATAGAAAATGAACAACAAAGACTACATTTGAAAAAGCCATTCTGCATCACCAAAAAATGTCTAAAAGAGAACATCATTCCACAATAATTGTCGAAGAGAAAAACCCGGCGGCATTCCTCAAATCAAAATGAGTCCTATTGAAATGAAGTGACTGTATGTGTAAAAAGGCAAACTCACCCTGTCGATGATCTGTTTGATAGTGTGGAGACGGATGATTCCGGAACTACGCTGGTCTTTCCCTGCGTCTCTAGGTTCACTCTCTGGAACACAGGACAAGGAACCGTTTTATATTGCGGAGTTCTTTAAATCATTCTATAATTAACTAGTTCATGGAATTCTAGAAAAAACTATCACAGCATGTGAATGTCATTTTGATACACGTTGTTACTCACTTGCGAGCTCAAACAGATCGGGTTCCTCTCGGGAGAGTTTCTCTCGTGCCACGTCCGCGATGGGTCCAAATATCACCACAGGCCTCAGGAAACCAGCTGGACAAACACCCCCAACAGAAGGCCATCAAAATACATTAGACTGAGTGGAAGGATTAGTGATTTTTTTGTGTGTGATTTGTATTTGTCTCTTTATTAGCTGTGGAAGAAGCAACAGCTTTTCTTCCTGGGGTCCACACAAAACGTTGAACATGACAAAATACAGAACACTAATGGACAACAACAGTAACACAAATTTAAACTAAAACTACACCTAAAGAAAACAGATATTCTATAAGCATTAACATTTGATTCATTATAAAACAGAGTAATATTTGGGTCAGGATTGTGTAGCAGTAAACTGTAGTGTTACATCCCACCCCAGAGGTCTTTTCTGGTGCTACGTTATGAAAGATCACCACTATTAGAGACAGGTTAGGATTTACAGGAGGGGCTAGGGGGGAGGGGAGGAGGGGCTAGGGAGGAGGGGCTGAGAGGAGGGGCTGAGGGAGGAGGGGCTGAGGGAGGACGGGCTAGGGAGGAGGGGCTAGGGAGGAGGGGCTAGGGAGGAGGGGCTGAGGGAGGAGGGGCTAGGGAGGAGGGGCTGAGGGAGGAGGGGCTAGGGAGGAGGGGAGGAGGGGCTAGGGAGGAGGGGCTGAGAGGAGGGGCTGAGGGAGGAGGGGCTAGGGAGGAGGGGCTAGGGAGGAGGGGCTGAGGGAGGAGGGGCTGAGGGAGGAGGGGCTAGGGGAGGAGGGGCTAGGGGAGGAGGGGCTGAGGGAGGAGGGGCTAGGGGAGGAGGGGCTAGGGGAGGAGGGGCTAGGGAGGAGGGGCTGAGAGGAGGGGCTGAGGGAGGAGGGGCTAGGGAGGAGGGGCTGAGGGAGGAGGGGCTGAGGGAGGAGGGGCTAGGGGAGGAGGGACTGAGGGAGGAGGACTGAGGGAGGAGGGGCTAGGGGAGGAGGGGCTGAGGATGGAGGGAGGAGGGGCTAGGGGAGGAGGGGCTGAGAGGAGGGGCTGAGAGGAGGGGCTGAGGGAGGAGGCTTTATGTGTTATAAGCACATATAAGCGTTTATAATGTGTTATTACAAGGCAAGTCATCCTCACCTTCTCTAAGCACCACCCTCTCGTATGCGGGGAACTTGGACTGGACGGGCTGGGCCGACAGGTCCTCTCTGCTCTTCCTCAGGTTCCTCTTGGAGCTCCTCAGGCCCCTGAATCTCCAGAAGTCTGCCCTGTCGCCCCCTGCTGTCTTGGGGAGGCTATACTGCACGCTGGACAGCTGCTCCGCTCTGGAGACAGATAGTTAGTTATCCAACTCCCTCTCCTCTAACTAACTAGACAACTAACTAGACAACTAACTAGACAACTAACTAGACAACTAGATAACTAACCCTAACCCTGCTGTCTTGGGGAGGGTGTATTTCACACCCAGAGTGAAGAGAAGTTTGTTATTATGTTTTTCTCTGTAAAAGAGAATGATATTAGGCCTCCCGAGTGGTGCAGTGGTTTAAGACACTGTATCGCAGTTCTAGCTGTGCCACTAGAGATCCTGGGTTTGAGTCCAGGCTCTGTCTCAGTGGTTTAAGACACTGTATCGCGGTGCTGGCTGTGCCACTAGAGATCCTGGGTTTGAGTCCAGGCTCTAGGCTCGGCGCACAATTGGCCCAGCGTCGTCCGGGTTAGGGGGAGGGTTTGGCCAGCAGGGATGTCCTTGTCTCATCGCGCTCTAGCGACTCCTGTGGCGGACCGGGCGCAGTGCACGCTGACCAGGTCGCCAGGTGTACGGTGTTTCCTCCGACACATTGGTGCGGCCGGCTTCCGGGTTGGATGGGGCATTGTGTCAAGAAGCAGTGTGGCTTGGTTGGGTCGTGTTTCGGAGGACGCATGTCTCTCGACCTTCGCCTCCCCCGAATCCTTACGGGAGTTGCAGCGAGGAGACAAGCCTGTAACTACCAATTGGATACCACGAAATTGGGGAGAAAAAATGGGTACAAAAAATTATTATAAAAAAAAACGAGATTTAGTTCTCTGAAATAACTCAGATGATGAAGGTCTATTGATTGAAATGTTGGTGAAAAATATGCATGACATTTCTGGGGCATCAAAATCAGCGGTGTGCTGGAGTTGCTTTTCTATTCAGAACAAGAGAATGAGAGAGACGGACAGAGTTCTTGGTAGAGACACCTCTGGAGAGGGCTTCCATGTGTCTGTGACACTGTCCAGTAAACTTGGCACGGCTAACGTCAATACTGCCAACATAGAGGCACTTACATGGCAATGCTAATCATAACAACATTTGGTTAACGCGATGAGTGGACAACGTGACGGTAACATTGTTACGATGAATTGTGACCAGTGTGAATCTTCCCCTATTGTTTTAATGTATTTACATGATTGTCTAAAAACCAGGTAAGTTATACAGAACACATTCTGTTTTTAAATAAACAAAAATGATTTCTGTGAAAACTCAACCTCATTATGGCTTGCTGATTAACACCCAGAGAGGAGACAAAATGGGCAGGACTGAAGAATATCACCTGTTCTTGTTAGGTATGATGCCTCTCTCCACTTCCTGGTGGTTCTTCCCGATGCGGATGGCCAGCCAGGAGCCCAGCTTGCCGTTGTACAGGGTGTCCACCACTCTGAACACCTCTCCCTTGTTGAAGCTCAGACCGTACGGAGACTCCTTCTCATACTCAAAGTGGGTCCGGATGTAGAACGAGTCGCCCACATCAGACTCCACTATCCGCCGGTACACTGGAGCAGAACACAGACTGAGTTTGAGTGTTAGAGACAGAGAGTTAAGAGACAGAGAGTTAAGAGACAGAGAGTTAAGAGACAGAGAGTTAAGAGAGAGACAGAGAGTTGAGAGAGAGAGTTAAGAGAGAGAGAGAGACAGAGAGTTGAAAGAGAGTTAAGAGAGAGAGAGTTAGAGACAGAGTTAAGAGACAGCGAGTTAGAGACAGAGTCAGAGTCAGATACAGAGTCAGAGAGAGTTAAGAGAGAGACAGAAAGGAGAGTAGAGCAATAGAACCTTCAGATAAGCTGATTCTACCTATCGGAACCTTCAGATAAGCTGATTCTACCTATCGGAACCTTCAGATAAACTGATTCTACCTATCGGAACCTTCAGATAAACTGATTCTACCTATCGGAACCTTCAGATAAACTGATTCTACTTATCGGAACCTTCAGATAAGCTGATTCTACCTATCGGAACCTTCAGATAAGCTGATTCTACCTATCGGAACCTTCAGATAAACTGATTCTACCTATCGGAACCTTCAGATAAGCTGATTCTACCTATCGGAACCTTCAGATAAGCTGATTCTACCTATCGGAACCTTCAGATAAACTGATTCTACCTATCGGAACCTTCAGATAAACTGATTCTACCTATCGGAACCTTCAGATAAACTGATTCTACCTATCGGAACCTTCAGATAAACTGATTCTACCTATCGGAACCTTCAGATAAACTGATTCTACCTATCGGAACCTTCAGATAAGCTGATTCTACCTATCGGAACCTTCAGATAAGCTGATTCTACCTATCGGAACCTTCAGATCTGCAAATATTGATATATAACAGTGTTTTTCAAACCTCTCCTCAGGGATTCCCAGACATAATATATATATATATATATATATTTAAATAGCTAGCCCTGAACTAGCTCCACACCTGATTCAAGTAGTCATGGGCTTGATGATTAGTTGACCAGTTGAATCAGGTAAACTAGCTGTGGAATAGTTCAAATACATGGACCGTCTGGGAATCCCAGAGGAGACGTTTGAAAAAACCCTGGGAGGGATGGAGTGAAGGAGACCCAGTCCTCAGTCTGTTATTCATCCATTTTCCTCTCGTCCTCCTGTACTCACCATCCTTTTTCTTCTGGGCCAGGATGGTGACCTCTTCACCTTTAGGGAGGTCAAGGAGGAACAGCACCGCCTCTTCTCGGATTATATTAGCAAAATCCACATTATTAACCTGGAAGGAGGAAGAAAAATAGGAAGGTTGTCCAACGGTGACCAGGGGAAAAGAGATTTAAGGTTATTCTTTCAACGTTTCATATAGCCTACATTGTGGATTGTAGAATCTATAAACAGATCACAGCACAATACACGTTCCTTGTCATGTTGAACATGACAGTCGTGAAGAGGGCACGACAAAGCCTATTCCCCCTCAGGAGACTGAAACGATTTGGCATGGGTCCTCAGACCTTCAAAAAAGTTCTACAGCTGCACCATCGAGAGCATCATGACTGGTTGCATCACCGCCTGGTATGGCAACAGCTCGGCCTCCGACCACAAGGCACTACAGAGGGTAGTGCGAACAGCCCAGTACATCACTGGGGCCAAGCTACCTGCCATCCAGGACCTCTACACCAGGCAGTGTCAGAGGAAGGCCCTAAAAATTGTCAAAGACCCCAGCCACCCTAGTCATAGACTGTTCTCTCTGCTACCGCACGGCAAGCAATACCGGAGCTCCAAGTCTAGGTCCAAAAGGCTTCTTAATAACAGCTTCTACCCCTGAAGCCATAAGACTCCATAACAGCTAATCAAAGGGCTACCCAGACCCCTCTTTTACACTGCTGCTACTCTGTTTATTATCTATGCATTGTCGCTTCAACAACTCTACCTACATGTACATATTACCTCAATTACCTCGACTAACCGAGGTAATTGACTCTGTGCTGGTACCCCCTGTATATAGTCTCCACATTGACTCTGTACCGGTACCCCCTGTATATAGCCTCCACATTGACTCTGTACCGGTACCCCCTGTATATAGTCTCCACATTGACTCTGTACCGTAACACCCTGTATATAGTCTCCACATTGACTCTGTACCGGTACACCCTGTATATATTCTCCACATTGACTCTGTACCGGTACCACCTGTATATAACCTCCACATTGACTCTGTACTGGTACCCCCCTGTATATAGCCTCCACATTGACTCGGTACCGGTACCCCCTGTATATAGCCTCCACATTGACTCGGTACCGGTACCCCCTGTATATAGCCTCCACATTGACTCGGTACCGGTACCCCCTGTATATAGCCTCCACATTGACTCGGTACCGGTACCCCCTGTATATAGCCTCCACATTGACTCTGTATCGGTACCCCCTGTATATAGTCTCCACATTGACTCTGTACCGTAATACCCTGTATATAGCCTCCACATTGACTCTGTACCGTAATACCCTGTATATAGCCTCCACATTGACTCTGTACCGTAATACCCTGTATATAGCCTCCACATTGACTCTGTACCGTAATACCCTGTATATAGCCTCCACATTGACTCTGTACCGGTACCCCCTGTATATAGCCTCCACATTGACTCTGTACCGTAATACCCTGTATATAGCCTCGATACTGTTATTTTATTGTTGATCCTTAATTATTTGTTAATTTTATTTTACATTTTTTACTTAACACTTCTTTTTTTTTCTTAACTTCTAAAAGTATTGTTGGTTAAAGGGCTGTAAAGGTCTACTACACCTGTTGTATTCAGCATTTCACTGTGAGGTCTACTACACCTGTTGTATTCAGCATTTCACTGTAAGGTCTACTACACCTGTTGTATTCAGCATTTCACTGTGAGGTCTACTACACCTGTTGTATTCAGCATTTCACTGTGAGGTCTACTACACCTGTTGTATTCATCATTTCACTGTGAGGTCTACTACACCTGTTGTATTCAGCATTTCACTGTAAGGTCCACTACACCTGTTGTATTCAGCATTTCACTGTAAGGTCCACTACACCTGTTGTATTCAGCATTTCACTGTGAGGTCTACTACACCTGTTGTATTCAGCATTTCACTGTGAGGTCTACTACACCTGTTGTATTCAGCATTTCACTGTGAGGTCTACTACACCTGTTGTATTCAGCATTTCACTGTAAGGTCTACTACACCTGTTGTATTCAGCATTTCACTGTGAGGTCTACTACACCTGTTGTATTCAGCATTTCACTGTGAGGTCTACTACACCTGTTGTATTCAGCATTTCACTGTGAGGTCTACTACACCTGTTGTATTCAGCATTTCACTGTGAGGTCTACTACACCTGTTGTATTCAGCATTTCACTGTGAGGTCTACTACACCTGTTGTATTCAGCATTTCACTGTGAGGTCTACACCTGTTGTATTCAGCATTTCACTGTGAGGTCTACTACACCTGTAGTATTCAGCATTTCACTGTGAGGTCTACTACACCTGTTGTATTCAGCATTTCACTGTGAGGTCTACTACACCTGTTGTATTCAGCATTTCACTGTGAGGTCTACTACACCTGTTGTATTCAGCATTTCACTGTGAGGTCTACCTACACCTGTTGTATTCAGCATTTCACTGTAAGGTCTACTACACCTGTTGTATTCAGCATTTCACTGTGAGGTCTACCTACACCTGTTGTATTCAGCATTTCACTGTAAGGTCTACTACACCTGTTTTATTCAGCGTTTCACTGTGAGGTCTACTACACCTGTTGTATTCAGCATTTCACTGTAAGGTCTACTACACCTGTTGTATTCAGCATTTCACTGTAAGGTCCACTACACCTGTTGTATTCAGCATTTCACTGTAAGGTCCACTACACCTGTTGTATTCAGCATTTCACTGTAAGGTCTACTACACCTGTTGTATTCAGCATTTCACTGTGAGGTCTACCTACACCTGTTGTATTCAGCATTTCACTGTAAGGTCTACTACACCTGTTGTATTCAGCATTTCACTGTAAGGTCTACTACACCTGTTGTATTCAGCATTTCACTGTAAGGTCTACTACACCTGTTGTATTCAGCATTTCACTGTGAGGTCTACTACACCTGTTGTATTCAGCATTTCACTGTGAGGTCTACTACACCTGTTGTATTCAGCATTTCACTGTGAGGTCTACTACACCTGTTGTATTCAGCATTTCACTGTGAGGTCTACTACACCTGTTGTATTCAGCATTTCACTGTGAGGTCTACTACACCTGTTGTATTCAGCATTTCACTGTGAGGTCTACTACACCTGTTGTATTCAGCATTTCACTGTAAGGTCTACTACACCTGTTGTATTCAGCATTTCACTGTAAGGTCTACTACACCTGTTGTATTCAGCATTTCACTGTAAGGTCTACTACACCTGTTGTATTCAGCATTTCACTGTGAGGTCTACTACACCTGTTGTATTCAGCATTTCACTGTAAGGTCTACCTGCACCTGTTGTATTCAGCATTTCACTGTAAGGTCTACTACACCTGTTGTATTCAGCATTTCACTGTGAGGTCTACTACACCTGTTGTATTCAGCATTTCACTGTGAGGTCTACTACACCTGTTGTATTCAGCATTTCACTGTGAGGTCTACTACACCTGTTGTATTCAGCATTTCACTGTGAGGTCTACTACACCTGTTGTATTCAGCATTTCACTGTGAGGTCTACTACACCTGTTGTATTCAGCATTTCACTGTAAGGTCTACTACACCTGTTGTATTCAGCATTTCACTGTGAGGTCTACTACACCTGTTGTATTCAGCATTTCACTGTGAGGTCTACTACACCTGTTGTATTCAGCATTTCACTGTGAGGTCTACTACACCTGTTGTATTCTGCATTTCACTGTGAGGTCTACACCTGTTGTATTCAGCATTTCACTGTGAGGTCTACTACACCTGTAGTATTCAGCATTTCACTGTGAGGTCTACTACACCTGTTGTATTCAGCATTTCACTGTGAGGTCTACTACACCTGTTGTATTCAGCATTTCACTGTGAGGTCTACTACACCTGTTGTATTCAGCATTTCACTGTGAGGTCTACTACACCTGTTGTATTCAGCATTTCACTGTGAGGTCTACTACACCTGTTGTATTCAGCATTTCACTGTGAGGTCTACTACACCTGTTGTATTCAGCATTTCACTGTGAGGTCTACCTACACCTGTTGTATTCAGCATTTCACTGTAAGGTCTACTACACCTGTTGTATTCAGCATTTCACTGTGAGGTCTACCTACACCTGTTGTATTCAGCATTTCACTGTAAGGTCTACTACACCTGTTGTATTCAGCGTTTCACTGTGAGGTCTACTACACCTGTTGTATTCAGCATTTCACTGTAAGGTCTACTACACCTGTTGTATTCAGCATTTCACTGTAAGGTCCACTACACCTGTTGTATTCAGCATTTCACTGTAAGGTCTACTACACCTGTTGTATTCAGCATTTCACTGTAGGTCTACTACACCTGTTGTATTCAGCATTTCACTGTAAGGTCTACCTACACCTGTTGTATTCAGCATTTCACTGTAAGGTCTACTACACCTGTTGTATTCAGCATTTCACTGTAAGGTCTACTACACCTGTTGATTCAGCATTTCACTGAGGTCTACTACACCTGTTGTATTCAGCATTTCACTGTGAGGTCTACTACACCTGTTGTATTCAGCATTTCACTGTGAGGTCTACTACACCTGTTGTATTCAGCATTTCACTGTGAGGTCTACTACACCTGTTGTATTCAGCATTTCACTGTGAGGTCTACTACACCTGTTGTATTCAGCATTTCACTGTGAGGTCTACTACACCTGTTGTAATTCAGCATTTCACTGTGAGGTCTACTACCACCTGTTGTATTCAGCATTTCACTGTGAGGTCTACTACACCTGTTGTATTCAGCATTTCACTGTGAGGTCTACTACACCTGTTGTATTCAGCATTTCACTGTAAGGTCTACTACACCTGTTGTATTCAGCATTTCACTGTAAGGTCTACTACACCTGTTGTATTCAGCATTTCACTGTGAGGTCTACTACACCTGTTGTATTCAGCATTTCACTGTAAGGTCTACCTACACCTGTTGTATTCAGCATTTCACTGTAAGGTCTACTACACCTGTTGTATTCAGCATTTCACTGTGAGGTCTACTACACCTGTTGTATTCAGCATTTCACTGTGAGGTCTACTACACCTGTTGTATTCAGCATTTCACTGTAAGGTCTACTACACCTGTTGTATTCAGCATTTCACTGTAAGGTCTACTACACCTGTTGTATTCAGCATTTCACTGTGAGGTCTACTACACCTGTTGTATTCAGCATTTCACTGTAAGGTCTACTACACCTGTTGTATTCAGCATTTCACTGTAAGGTCTACTACACCTGTTGTATTCAGCATTTCACTGTGAGGTCTACTACACCTGTTGTATTCAGCATTTCACTGTAAGGTCTACTACACCTGTTGTATTCAGCATTTCACTGTGAGGTCTACTACACCTGTTGTATTCAGCATTTCACTGTAAGGTCTACTACACCTGTTGTATTCAGCATTTCACTGTAAGGTCTACTACACCTGTTGTATCAGCATTTCACTGTGAGGTCTACTACACCTGTTGTATTCAGCATTTCACTGTGAGGTCTACTACACCTGTTGTATTCAGCATTTCACTGTGAGGTCTACTACACCTGTTGTATTCAGCATTTCACTGTAAGGTCTACCTACACCTGTTGTATTCAGCATTTCACTGTAAGGTCTACCTACACCTGTTGTATTCAGCATTTCACTGTAAGGTCTACTACACCTGTTGTATTCAGCATTTCACTGTAAGGTCTACTACACCTGTTGTATTCAGCATTCACTGTAAGGTCTACTACACCTGTTGTATTCAGCATTTCACTGTGAGGTCTACTACACCTGTTGTATTCAGCATTTCACTGTGAGGTCTACACCTGTTGTATTCAGCATTTCACTGTGAGGTCTACTACACCTGTTGTATTCAGCATTTCACTGTGAGGTCTACTACACCTGTTGTATTCAGCATTTCACTGTAGGTCTACTACACCTGTTGTATTCAGCATTTCACTGTAAGGTCTACTACACCTGTTGTATTCAGCATTTCACTGTAAGGTCTACTACACCTGTTGTATTCAGCATTTCACTGTAAGGTCTACTACACCTGTTGTATTCAGCATTTCACTGTAAGGTCTACTACACCTGTTGTATTCAGCATTTCACTGTGAGGTCTACTACACCTGTTGTATTCAGCATTTCACTGTGAGGTCTACTACACCTGTTGTATTCAGCATTCACTGTGAGGTCTACTACACCTGTTGTATTCAGCATTTCACTGTAAGGTCTACTACACCTGTTGTATTCAGCATTTCACTGTAAGGTCTACCTACACCTGTTGTATTCAGCATTTCACTGTAAGGTCTACTACACCTGTTGTATTCAGCATTTCACTGTAAGGTCTACTACACCTGTTGTATTCAGCATTTCACTGTAAGGTCTACTACACCTGTTGTATTCAGCATTTCACTGTGAGGTCTACTACACCTGTTGTATTCAGCATTTCACTGTGAGGTCTACTACACCTGTTGTATTCAGCATTTCACTGTGAGGTCTACACCTGTTGTATTCATCATTTCACTGTGAGGTCTACACCTGTTGTATTCAGCATTTCACTGTAAGGTCTACTACACCTGTTGTATTCAGCATTTCACTGTAAGGTCTACTACACCTGTTGTATTCAGCATTTCACTGTAAGGTCTACTACACCTGTTGTATTCAGCATTTCACTGTGAGGTCTACTACACCTGTTGTATTCAGCATTTCACTGTGAGGTCTACCTACACCTGTTGTATTCAGCATTTCACTGTAAGGTCTACTACACCTGTTGTATTCAGCATTTCACTGTGAGGTCTACCTACACCTGTTGTATTCAGCATTTCACTTCTAAGGTCTACTACACCTGTTGTATTCAGCGTTTCACTGTGAGGTCTACTACACCTGTTGTATTCAGCATTTCACTGTGAGGTCTACCTACACCTGTTGTATTCAGCATTTCACTGTAAGGTCTACCTACACCTGTTGTATTCAGCATTTCACTGTAAGGTCCACTACACCTGTTGTATTCAGCATTTCACTGTAAGGTCTACTACACCTGTTGTATTCAGCATTTCACTGTGAGGTCTACCTACACCTGTTGTATTCAGCATGTCACTGTAAGGTCTACCTACACCTGTTGTATTCAGCATTTCACTGTAAGGTCTACCTACACCTGTTGTATTCAGCATTTCACTGTAAGGTCCACTACACCTGTTGTATTCAGCATTTCACTGTAAGGTCTACTACACCTGTTGTATTCAGCATTTCACTGTAAGGTCTACTACACCTGTTGTATTCAGCATTTCACTGTAAGGTCTACTACACCTGTTGTATTCAGCATTTTACTGTAAGGTCTACTACACCTGTTGTATTCAGCATTTCACTGTAAGGTCTACCTACACCTGTTGTATTCAGCATTTCACTGTAAGGTCTACTACACCTGTTGTATTCAGCATTTCACTGTGAGGTCTACCTACATCTGTTGTATTCAACATTTCACTGTAAGGTCTACCTACACCTGTTGTATTCGGCGCACGTGACACATAACATTTGATTTGATGATGTGGGCCTTGGAAAGCATTGAGGACACATAAAGGGTTGTGTGGATAAGTGTCAATTCGTGGCCTGAGAAAAGATTGAGGAATCAATTCCCCCCAGGGATCACATACAGTTAACAGGCCTGTCATATGTTACAGCATCTTTAACAGGCTGGGAGTTAATAGTGCTGTTAGGTCTACATGTCTCCACAACATCCTTCAGCATTAGCCCTGGTGACTATAACCCTGACCTTCTACTATAAACTAAGATCCACGCCATTATGCTCGGAGGGAGGAGCGGAGGAGTAGAAACAGGAAAAGATATTCGGCTCTGAGGCAAGAAGAGAAATGGGGCAGAGAGAGAGAGAGACAGAGGGAAGAGGGGGTGGAGGAGAGAGGAGAGATGAGGGGGGAGAAGAGAGGAGGGGGTGGAGGGAGGGGGAAGGGGGTGGAGGAGAGAGGAGGGGAGGGAGGAGGGAGGAGAGGGGGTGGAGGAGGTAGAGAGAGAGAGAGGGAGGAGGGGGTGGAGGAGGGAGGAGAGGGGGTGGAGGAGGCGGTGGAGGAGGGAGGAGAGGGTGGAGGAGAGAGGAGGCGGTGGAGGAGGGAGGAGAGGGTGGAGGAGGGAGGAGAGGGTGGAGGAGGGAGGAGAGGGGGTGGGGGAGGGAGGAGGTGGTGGAGGAGGGAGGAGGGGGTGGAGGAGGGAGGAGAGAGAGATCTAGAGAGACACTGTTTTTGTGTGAGCACATTGCTAGGAGACCGACTCTGAAAGAGCAGGAATCTTGGAGCAGCTGGTTGTTTCAAACCATTAAATCAACCAGTGAAGGAAAAGCTTTGGACTTGTCCCACATGGCACCCTTTTCCCTTTAGAGTGCACTACTTTAGACCAGAGCCCCATAGGCCCTAGACAAAAGTAGTGCACTATTTAGGGAATAGGCTTCCATTTGGGATGCACTTTACAGCATTATCCCCTGTAACATCTTTATTCTGTTTTAGAATTCTGTTTTAGTGACTGTGTCGTTGCCGTAGTGACTGTGCCGTTGCCGTAGTGAGTGTGTCGTTGCCGTAGTGACTGTGTCGTTGCCGTAGTGACTGTGTCGTTGCCGTAGTGAGTGTGTCGTTGCTGGTGTATCGTGTCTCACCCTGAGAATTTGGTCCCCCTCCTCCAGACCCTCCTTAGCTGCTGGGCTGTCCTCCAGGACTCCTGCTACAAAGATGCCCACGTCGTTCCCCCCGGCCAGCCTCAGACCCACACTCTCCCCCTTCTTAAACTTCACCAGCTTCATACTTGGCCTGAGGAATGAGGACACAGGGTGGGATGGGGACAGAGAAAAGACCGTTATAGCCAGTTAACGACCCACTCTGTGATATTTACGTTGTGTCACCCATAGAAATAGTCTTTCTAGAATGGCTATTCCCATTCAAGTCAATGGTCGAAGGGGGCTTTGTCCCTTCTAGGAATTATATTTCTATGAAGTCCCCTGCCAAAGATCATTGAAGTTAAAACATTATTTAGTCGTAATATTGAGCCGGACGAGAGGTTGGCGATACCGTAGCATACTGTTAGAGACAGGTGAACAGATACTTCTATATACCGTAGCATACTGTTAGAGACAGGTCCTTCTACATACCGTAGCATACTGTTAGAGACAGGTCCTTCTACATACCGTAGCATACTGTTAGAGACAGGTGAACAGGTCCTTCTACATACCGTAGCATACTGTTAGAGACAGGTGAACAGGTCCTTCTACATACCGTAGGATGCTGTCATCATGGGCAGCGCTGGGCACAGGGGCATCAGCGGGGCTGACTGGCAGGTCCACATCAGGCTGGCCTGGCTGGGCATATACTGGCTTGGGTTCTGATAAAACACACACACACACACACACACACACACACACACACACGAGAGTGAATGGAGGTTCAGATGTAGGTTAGAGAGACCACAATACATCTGGTCTTCACACTAACCTAATCAATACCCACAATACATCTGGTCTTCACACTAACCTAATCTCAATACCCACAATACATCTGGTCTTCACACTAACCTAATCTCAATACCCACAATACATCTGGTCTTCACACTAACCTAATCTCAATACCCACAATACATCTGGTCTTCACACTAACCTAATCTCAATACCCACAATACATCTGGTCTTCACACTAACCTAATCTCAATACCCACAATACATCTGGTCTTCACACTAACCTAATCTCAATACCCACAATACATCTGGTTTTCACACTAATGTAATCTCAATACCCACAATACATCTGGTCTTCACACTAACCTAATCTCAATACCCACAATACATCTGGTCTTCACACTAACCTAATCTCAATACCCACAATACATCTGGTCTTCACACTAACCTAATCTCAATACCCACAATACATCTGGTCTTCACACTAACCTAATCTCAATACCCACAATACATCTGGTCTTCACACTAACCTAATATCAATACCCACAACACACCAACACAGTACATGTGTTGGTGTGATCTGGGAGGTTATAGACACCACACCAGTACATGGTGTCCTGATCTGGGAGGAGACACCAGACCAACACAGTACATGGTGTCCTGATCTGGAGGGAGACACCACACCAACACAGTACATGGTGTCCTGATCTGGGAGGAGACACCACACCAACACAGTACATGGTGTCCTGATCTGGGGGGAGACACCAGACCAACACAGTACATGGTGTCCTGATCTGGGAGGAGACACCAGACCAGTACATGGTGTCCTGATCTGGGGGGAGACACCACACCAGTACATGGTGTCCTGATCTGGGAGGTTATAGACACCACACCAGTACATGGTGTCCTGATCTGGGAGGAGACACCAGACCAACACAGTACATGGTGTCCTGATCTGGGAGGTTATAGACACCAGACCAACACAGTACATGGTGTCCTGATCTGGGAGGAGACACCACACCAACACAGTACATGGTGTCCTGATCTGGGAGGAGACACCACACCAACACAGTACATGGTATCCTGATCTGGGAGGTTATAGACACCACACCAGTACATGGTGTCCTGATCTGGGGGGAGACACCACACCAACACAGTACATGGTGTCCTGATCTGGGGGGAGGCACTAGACCAACACAGTACATGGTGTCCTGATCTGGGAGGAGACACCACACCAACACAGTACATGGTATCCTGATCTGGGAGGTTATAGACACCACACCAGTACATGGTGTCCTGATCTGGGAGGAGACACCAGACCAACACAGTACATGGTGTCCTGATCTGGGAGGTTATAGACACCAGACCAACACAGTACATGGTGTCCTGATCTGGGAGGAGACACCACACCAACACAGTACATGGTGTCCTGATCTGGGAGGAGACACCACACCAACACAGTACATGGTATCCTGATCTGGGAGGTTATAGACACCACACCAGTACATGGTGTCCTGATCTGGGGGGAGACACCACACCAACACAGTACATGGTGTCCTGATCTGGGGGGAGGCACTAGACCAACACAGTACATGGTGTCCTGATCTGGGAGGAGACACCACACCAACACAGTACATGGTATCCTGATCTGGGAGGTTATAGACACCACACCAGTACATGGTGTCCTGATCTGGAGGGGAGACACAGCAGGCTGCTGGCTGCAGGGCAGGAGGAGAAACGTCAGAGTCCATCAAGTCACACTGTTTATAACCAACTAACTGTAGGCTGCAGCCTCAGCCACGCTCAGCCAAGCTCAGCCAAGCTCAGCCAAGCACACAGCAGTGTCAGCACAGCAAGCTTTTAGATGTAACCTTGGTAGCTGGACTGAAACAGTTTTATTGGTTAAAGGGGCAATCTACAGATCAGACAATAACACAGTGACACCCTGCCACTGTTTCGGTAACAAAGCTGAGGGAAGGGGATGGAGAAATTAATACAGCGCTATGGATGTAAGGAATGACCATGCATGATATCAATATAATATAAATATATATATATATTTTTTAAAGCTATACAGTTTGTGTTTACAAACAATGGAGTAAAACAAGCATCACGTTGGGTACAACAGTTGAACTAAGTTCATGAGTAAAGTTGCAAAGATACCGGGAATTTACAAAGTTTACCGGGAATCTTCTGTAATTCTGGTAACCTGGGTAATTTAAACTTGAATAACTTAAAAAATAATACTTTTTTAAATGTATTGATATATGTAGTATTCATTTATTATCTCTGTGTCCAGATGGTTCATGAGTTTCTAGTAGACAGACCAGATGGTTCATGAGTTTCTAGTAGACAGACCAGATGGTTCATGAGTTTCTAGTAGATAGACCAGATGGTTCATGAGTTTCTAGTAGACAGACAAGATGGTTCATGAGTTTCTAGTAGACAGACCAGATGGTTCATGAGTTTCTAGTAGACAGACCAGATGGTTCATGAGTTTCTAGTAGATAGACCAGATGGTTCATGAGTTTCTAGTAGATAGACCAGATGGTCCATGAGTTTCTAGTAGACAGACCAGATGGTTCATGAGTTTCTAGTAGACAGACCAGATGGTTCATGAGTTTCTAGTAGACAGACCAGATGGTTCATGAGTTTCTAGTAGACAGACCAGATGGTTCATGAGTTTCTAGTAGACAGACCAGATGGTTCATGAGTTTCTAGTAGATAGACCAGATGGTTCATGAGGGAAAAAAAGCGATTTAAAATCAACAGTGGCATTATTTTTAATTACCTCTTCCAACTATTGACCAGTTTGGTGACAAAACAACAAAGACATATTGTCATAGTAAAATAAATAACAGTGTGTAAAAATATACATAAATATTTCATGCTGAAAGCCTCATATTAAAAGACCAATGTTATTCACTAAGTTGATGGTTTATATTTAGACATGTTTTTGTCATCATTTTGTACATTTTAAATCATTTTATTATATTATTATTTGGCTGGAGATTAGACACCAGTGATAATCTGCAGTACCCAAAAAGGCCACGAGATGTAATAAGCAAAACCTCCTTCTGGTAATTTACCGATAAACACTGAACGTTTTCAGTAATACATATTCCATTTGCAAACCTACTCATACAGTATTTATAAGTTATATTCTTTAAGAATCAATGGGTATATATCATTCATTTAAAAGTAAAAAAAAAAAGCAATCACAGATTTCCCCTTTAAGTGTCTTCTTCAAGGGCACAAAGGCAGGCATCATCCAGGATACTAATCCCAACAGATTGCTTCATGATGGACTTGGGATTTGAACCGGCAGTTTTCCAGTTACAAGCTTGCCTCCCCTAAAAGATTACTGGCAGTGGTTAGGCCTACCAGTTACTGGCAGTGGTTAGGTCTACTAGTTACTGGCAGTGGTTAGGCCTACTAGTTACTGGCAGTGGTTAGGCCTACTAGTTACTGGCAGTGGTTAGGCCTACTAGTTACTGGCAGTGGTTAGGCCTACCAGTTACTGGCAGTGGTTAGGCCTACCAGTTACTGGCAGTGGTTAGGCCTACCAGTTACTGGCAGTGGTTAGGCCTACCAGTTACTGGCAGTGTTTAGGTCTACCAGTTACTGGCAGTGGTTAGGCCTACTAGTTACTGGCAGTGGTTAGGCCTACTAGTTACTGGCAGTGTTTAGGCCTACCAGTTACTGGCAGTGGTTAGGCCTACCAGTTACTGGCAGTGTTTAGGCCTACCAGTTACTGGCAGTGGTTAGGTCCTACTAGTTACTGGCAGTGGTTAGGCCCTACTAGTTACTGGCAGTGTTTAGGCCTACCAGTTACTGGCAGTGTTTAGGGCTACCAGTTACTGGCAGTGGTTAGGTCCTACTAGTTACTGGCAGTGGTTAGGCCTACTAGTTACTGGCAGTGGTTAGGCCTACCAGTTACTGGCAGTGGTTAGGCCTACTAGTTACTGGCAGTGGTTAGGCCTACCAGTTACTGGCAGTGGTTAGGCCTACTAGTTACTGGCAGTGGTTAGGCCTACTAGTTACTGGCAGTGGTTAGGTCCTACTAGTTACTGGCAGTGGTTAGGCCTACTAGTTACTGGCAGTGGTTAGGTCCTACTAGTTACTGGCAGTGGTTAGGCCCACTAGTTACTGGCAGTGGTTAGGTCTACCAGTTACTGGCAGTGGTTAGGCCTACTAGTTACTAGCAGTGGTTAGGCCTACCAGTTACTGGTAGTGGTTAGGCCTACTAGTTACTGGCAGTGGTTAGGTCCTACTAGTTACTGGCAGTGGTTAGGCCTACCAGTTACTGGCAGTGGTTAGGCCTACTAGTTACTGGCAGTGGTTAGGTCCTACTAGTTACTGGCAGTGGTTAGGCCTACTAGTTACTGGCAGTGGTTAGGCCTACTAGTTACTGGCAGTGGTTAGGGCCTACTAGTTACTAGCAGTGGTTAGGCCTACTAGTTACTAGCAGTGGTTAGGCCTACTAGTTACTGGCAGGGGTTAGGCCTACTAGTTACTGGCAGTGGTTAGGCCTACCAGTTACTGGCAGTGGTTAGGTCCTACTAGTTACTGGCAGTGGTTCTGACCTGGTAGAGGTGGTAACTGTTTCTCCTCCCTGGTGACCGGCTGCTCCAGGGGTTTTGGCAGGGCAGGAACCTCCTCCGCTAACTTGGCTGGTACCGCCGTCGGCTTCAAGATCCTCTCCTCCTCACGACTTCTGTGATTGGAGACAAAAAAAAAGAGCTTTTTGTTGTTGTTTTTTTGTTGAATATATCTGATGTATGTGCATGTGATCCCTGTGGGAATTAAACCCAGGAACTGGTATGCCATTGTTAGTGCCAAACTCTTAGCAACTGAGCCAACACAGGACCAGGGATGTGGCTTCACCTATATATGCATCTCAACGTTTTAACTGCAGTGGACAACATGTAAAATCCGTAGAGATTAGAAGGAAATAAATAGCAATGAGGATGTGTTAAATGCTTTTTATCTGTCCTATTTCAGTGTTTTTTTTTTTTTTTTTGCATATCACAACTTTTCATGAGACCCCCTCAGAGAAGAGGCGCTCTCGAGTGCTGCAGCGGTCTCAGGCTCTGCATCTCAGTGCTAGAGGCGTCACTACAGACCCTGGTTCGATTCCAGGCTGTATCACAACCGGATGTGATTGGGAGTCCCATAGGGCGGCGCACAATTGGCCCAGCGTCGTCCGGGTTTGGGTTTGGTCGGGGTAGAATTTGTTCTTAATTTCCTAGTTAAATAAATACATCTTCAGAGAGAGGGGTCACGGCCAAGGCGCAGGGGTCACGGCCTGCCATTATAAATGACAACCCTAGAGCAATTAGGGTTAAGTGCCTTGCTCAAGGGCACCGACAGATTTTTCACCTTGTCAGCTCGGGGATTCGTACTAGCAACTTTTCGGTTACTAGCTCAATGCTCTAATCGCTAGGCTACGCTGCCACCTTGTGTGTGTGATTGTGTGTAGCTGCACTGTGGCCTTGAAGGTCACCGTTTGTTTTTTTCTTCTCCTTTGTACTCTATTTTTAGAGAGGCATATCTGAGGTGATGGAGGTGAGGAGAGAGGGAGAGAAAGAGGGAGGGCGCGCGAGAGAGAGAGAGATGGAGAGAGAGAGGGAGGGAGGGCGAGAGAGAGGGGGAGGGCAGGAGAAAGAGGGAGGGTGGGAGAGAGGGCGGGAGAGCGAGAGAGAGAGAGATGGAGAGAGAGAGGGAGGGAGGGCGAGAGAGAGGGGGAGGGCAGGAGAAAGAGGGAGGGTGGGAGAGAGGGCGGGAGAGCGAGAGAGAGCGAGAGCGAGAGAGGATTATGTGTACTCCAGGTGCACTTCACTGTGCCTCTGGCTGAGAACCAGTAAAGGTTGGGCAAACAGATTATTAACCCGGAGGTCAGAATGATTTATCCCAAACTGAAACAAACATACAGCCTGGTCCAAGAGCTGCTTCTGATGTCTTGCCAATTCCTATTGTCATTTGGCGTGATAATGACCATCGGGCTTGGCTGTAGAGCACAAACTAATCTGGGACAAGGTCAACAAACAGTATTCTTCAGATGATCACTCACAAACATACATTCTGTTTTAAGTTTGAAGCGGTGAAATCTGTTTAGAAAATCTGTTAAATCAGTGAAATCAGCAAAGAAATCAGTAAGCCTAGGTTCTGTTGGTGGGTAGGGAAACAGTCGATCAGTAAGGCTTGGTTCTGTTGGTGGGTAGGGAAACAGTAGATCAGTAAGGCTTGGTTCTGTTGGTGGGTAGGGAAACAGAGAATCAGTAAGGCTTGGTTCTGTTGGTGGGAGGGGAAACAGTGAATCAGTAAGGCTTGGTTCTGTTGGTGGGTAGGGAACAAGTGGATCAGTAAGGTTTGGTTCTGTTGTTGGGAGGGAAACAGAGGGAATCAGTAAGGCTTGGTTCTGTTGGTGGGTAGGGAAACAGAGAGAATCAGTAAGGCTTGGTTCTGTTGGTGGGTAGGGAAACAGAGAGAATCAGTAAGGCTTGGTTCTGTTGGTGGGTAGGGAAACAGAGAATCAGTAAGGCTTGGTTCTGTTGGTGGGAGGGGAAACAGAGAGAATCAGTAAGGCTTGGTTCTGTTGGTGGGTAGGGAAACAGAGAGAATCAGTAAGGCTTGGTTCTGTTGGTGGGAGGGGAAACAGAGCATCAGTAAGGCTTGGTTCTGTTGGTGGGTAGGGAAACAGAGAATCAGTAAGGCTTGGTTCTGTTGTTGGGAGGGGAAACAGAGAATCAGTAAGGCTTGGTTCTGTTGTTGGGAGGGGAAACAGAGGGAATCAGTAAGGCTTGGTTCTGTTGGTGGGTAGGGAAACAGAGAATCAGTAAGGCTTGGTTCTGTTGGTGGGAGGGGAAACAGAGAGAATCAGTAAGGCTTGGTTCTGTTGTTGGGAGGGGAAACAGAGAATCAGTAAGGCTTGGTTCTGTTGGTGTGTAGGGAAACAGAGAATCAGTAAGGCTTGGTTCTGTTGGTGGGTAGGGAAACAGAGAATCAGTAAGGCTTGGTTCTGTTGGTGGGTAGGGAAACAGTGGATCAGTAAGGCTTGGTTCTGTTGGTGGGAGGGGAAACAGAGAATCAGTAAGGCTTGGTTCTGTTGTTGGGAGGGGAAACAGAGAGAATCAGTAAGGCTTGGTTCTGTTGGTGGGTAGGGAAACAGAGAGAATCAGTAAGGCTTGGTTCTGTTGGTGGGAGGGGAAACAGAGCATCAGTAAGGCTTGGTTCTGTTGGTGGGTAGGGAAACAGAGAATCAGTAAGGCTTGGTTCTGTTGGTGGGTAGGGAAACAGAGAATCAGTAAGGCTTGGTTCTGTTGGTGGGAGGGGAAACAGAGGATCAGTAAGGCTTGGTTCTGTTGGTGGGTAGGGAAACAGAGAATCAGTAAGGCTTGGTTCTGTTGTTGTGAGGGGAAACAGAGAATCAGTAAGGCTTGGTTCTGTTGGTGGGTAGGGAAACAGAGAGAATCAGTAAGGCTTGGTTCTGTTGGTGGGAGGGGAAACAGTAAGAATCAGTAAGGCTTGGTTCTGTTTGTGGGAGGGGAAACAGTATGAATCAGTAAGGCTTGGTTCTGTTGGTGGGAGGGGAAACAGAGAATCAGTAAGGCTTGGTTCTGTTGTTGGGAGGGGAAACAGAGAATCAGTAAGGCTTGGTTCTGTTGTTGGAAGGGGAAACAGAGGGAATCAGTAAGGCTTGGTTCTGTTGGTGGGTAGGGAAACAGAGAGAATCAGTAAGGCTTGGTTCTGTTGGTGGGTAGGGAAACAGAGAATCAGTAAGGCTTGGTTCTGTTGGTGGGAGGGGAAACAGAGAGAATCAGTAAGGCTTGGTTCTGTTGGTGGGTAGGGAAACAGAGAGAATCAGTAAGGCTTGGTTCTGTTGGTGGGTAGGGAAACAGAGAATCAGTAAGGCTTGGTTCTGTTGGTGGGTAGGGAAACAGTGGATCAGTAAGGCTTGGTTCTGTTGGTGGGAGGGGAAACAGAGAATCAGTAAGGCTTGGTTCTGTTGTTGGGAGGGGAAACAGAGAGAATCAGTAAGGCTTGGTTCTGTTGGTGGGTAGGGAAACAGAGAGAATCAGTAAGGCTTGGTTCTGTTGGTGGGAGGGGAAACAGAGCATCAGTAAGGCTTGGTTCTGTTGGTGGGTAGGGAAACAGAGAATCAGTAAGGCTTGGTTCTGTTGGTGGGTAGGGAAACAGAGAATCAGTAAGGCTTGGTTCTGTTGGTGGGAGGGGAAACAGAGAATCAGTAAGGCTTGGTTCTGTTGGTGGGTAGGGAAACAGAGAATCAGTAAGGCTTGGTTCTGTTGTTGTGAGGGGAAACAGAGAATCAGTAAGGCTTGGTTCTGTTGGTGGGTAGGGAAACAGAGAGAATCAGTAAGGCTTGGTTCTGTTGGTGGGAGGGGAAACAGTAAGAATCAGTAAGGCTTGGTTCTGTTTGTGGGAGGGGAAACAGTATGAATCAGTAAGGCTTGGTTCTGTTGGTGGGAGGGGAAACAGAGAATCAGTAAGGCTTGGTTCTGTTGTTGGGAGGGGAAACAGAGAATCAGTAAGGCTTGGTTCTGTTGTTGGAAGGGGAAACAGAGGGAATCAGTAAGGCTTGGTTCTGTTGGTGGGTAGGGAAACAGAGAATCAGTAAGGCTTGGTTCTGTTGGTGGGAGGGGAAACAGAGAGAATCAGTAAGGCTTGGTTCTGTTGTTGGGAGGGGAAACAGAGAATCAGTAAGGCTTGGTTCTGTTGGTGTGTAGGGAAACAGAGAATCAGTAAGGCTTGGTTCTGTTGGTGGGTAGGGAAACAGAGAATCAGTAAGGCTTGGTTCTGTTGGTGAGTAGGGAAACAGTGGATCAGTAAGGCTTGGTTCTGTTGGTGGGAGGGGAAACAGAGCATCAGTAAGGCTTGGTTCTGTTGGTGGGTAGGGAAACAGAGAATCAGTAAGGCTTGGTTCTGTTGGTGGGTAGGGAAACAGAGAATCAGTAAGGCTTGGTTCTGTTGGTGGGAGGGGAAACAGAGGATCAGTAAGGCTTGGTTCTGTTGGTGGGTAGGGAAACAGAGAATCAGTAAGGCTTGGTTCTGTTGTTGTGAGGGGAAACAGAGAATCAGTAAGGCTTGGTTCTGTTGGTGGGTAGGGAAACAGAGAGAATCAGTAAGGCTTGGTTCTGTTGGTGGGAGGGGAAACAGTAAGAATCAGTAAGGCTTGGTTCTGTTTGTGGGAGGGGAAACAGTATGAATCAGTAAGGCTTGGTTCTGTTGGTGGGAGGGGAAACAGAGAATCAGTAAGGCTTGGTTCTGTTGTTGGGAGGGGAAACAGAGAATCAGTAAGGCTTGGTTCTGTTGTTGGGAGGGGAAACAGAGGGAATCAGTAAGGCTTGGTTCTGTTGGTGGGTAGGGAAACAGAGAATCAGTAAGGCTTGGTTCTGTTGGTGGGAGGGGAAACAGAGAGAATCAGTAAGGCTTGGTTCTGTTGTTGGGAGGGGAAACAGAGAATCAGTAAGGCTTGGTTCTGTTGGTGTGTAGGGAAACAGAGAATCAGTAAGGCTTGGTTCTGTTGGTGGGTAGGGAAACAGAGAATCAGTAAGGCTTGGTTCTGTTGGTGGGTAGGGAAACAGTGATTCAGTAAGGCTTGGTTCTGTTGGTGGGAGGGGAAACAGAGAATCAGTAAGGCTTGGTTCTGTTGTTGGGAGGGGAAACAGAGAGAATCAGTAAGGCTTGGTTCTGTTGGTGGGTAGGGAAACAGAGAGAATCAGTAAGGCTTGGTTCTGTTGGTGGGAGGGGAAACAGAGCATCAGTAAGGCTTGGTTCTGTTGGTGGGTAGGGAAACAGAGAATCAGTAAGGCTTGGTTCTGTTGGTGGGTAGGGAAACAGAGAATCAGTAAGGCTTGGTTCTGTTGGTGGGAGGGGAAACAGAGGATCAGTAAGGCTTGGTTCTGTTGGTGGGTAGGGAAACAGAGAATCAGTAAGGCTTGGTTCTGTTGTTGTGAGGGGAAACAGATAATCAGTAAGGCTTGGTTCTGTTGGTGGGTAGGGAAACAGTGGATCAGTAAGGCTTGGTTCTGTTGGTGGGAGGGGAAACAGAGATTCAGTAAGGCTTGGTTCTGTTGTTGGGAGGGGAAACAGAGAGAATCAGTAAGGCTTGGTTCTGTTGGTGGGTAGGGAAACAGAGAGAATCAGTAAGGCTTGGTTCTGTTGGTGGGAGGGGAAACAGAGCATCAGTAAGGCTTGGTTCTGTTGGTGGGTAGGGAAACAGAGAATCAATAAGGCTTGGTTCTGTTGGTGGGTAGGGAAACAGAGAATCAGTAAGGCTTGGTTCTGTTGGTGGGAGGGGAAACAGAGGATCAGTAAGGCTTGGTTCTGTTGGTGGGTAGGGAAACAGAGAATCAGTAAGGCTTGGTTCTGTTGTTGTGAGGGGAAACAGAGAATCAGTAAGGCTTGGTTCTGTTGGTGGGTAGGGAAACAGAGAGAATCAGTAAGGCTTGGTTCTGTTGGTGGGAGGGGAAACAGTAAGAATCAGTAAGGCTTGGTTCTGTTGTTGGGAGGGGAAACAGTATGAATCAGTAAGGCTTGGTTCTGTTGGTGGGTAGGGAAACAGTATGAATCAGTAAGGCTTGGTTCTGTTGTTGGGAGGGGAAACAGTATGAATCAGTAAGGCTTGGTTCTGTTGGTGGGTAGGGAAACAGAGAATCAGTAAGGCTTGGTTCTGTTGGTGGGTAGGGAAACAGAGAATCAGTAAGGCTTGGTTCTGTTGGTGGGTAGGGAAACAGAGAATCAGTAAGGCTTGGTTCTGTTGGTGGGTAGGGAAACAGAGAATCAGTAAGGCTTGGTTCTGTTGGTGGGAGAGGAAACAGAGAATCAGCTCCAACCTCCCTCCTGTGGCAAATTACTACTGCCCAGAGTCTGGTACAACTCCACTAGTAAACTACTGCCCAGAGTCCGGTACAACTCCACTGGTAAACTACTGCCCAGAGTCTGGTACAACTCCACTGGTAAACTACTGCCCAGAGTCTGGTACAACTCCACTGGTAAACTACTGCCCAGAGTCTGGTACAACTCCACTGGTAAACTACTGCCCAGAGTCTGGTACAACTCCACTGGTAAACTACTGCCTAGAGTCTGGTACAACTCCACTAGTAAACTACTACCCAGAGTCCGGTACAACTCCACTGGTAAACTACTGCCCAGAGTCTGGTACAACTCCACTGGTAAACTACTGCCCAGAGTCCGGTACAACTCCACTGGTAAACTACTGCCCAGAGTCTGGTACAACTCCACTGGTAAACTACTGCCCAGAGTCTGGTACAACTCCACTGGTAAACTACTGCCTTTTCATAGGAAAGAGAGGGGGTGTGAGCAGCTACAAAACAGTAACACACAGACACTTTATCCTTTATGAAACATAGTAACCGTGAAGGAACCTCAGTCAACACATCCTGGCTAGAGAGGAAAAACAACCTTATTCAACACATCCAGGTGGAAAGTAGCCTAGAGGTTAGAGCGTTGGACTAGTAACCGAAAGGTTGCTGGGTCGAATCCCTGAGCTGACAAGGTACAAATCTGTCGTTCTGCCCCCTGAACAAGGCAGTTAACCCACTGTTCCCCGGTAGGCCGTCACTGTAAATAAGAATTTGTTCTTTACTAACTTGCCTAGTTAAATAAAGATAAAATAAAATAAATTAAATCCTGAACAGAAAGACCTGTGCTGAGGCCCTTTATTGCCTTTTGAAGGCTAGGCTACCTGAAAGAACCTTCCACTGCATACCACTAACCTCCTGGAACTTACTGTCAAAACATACCACTCACCTCCTGGAACTTACTGTCAAAACATACCACTAACCTCCTGGAACTTAGTGTCAAAACATACCACTAACCTCCTGGAACTTAGTGCCAAAACATACCACTAACCTCCTGGAACTTAGTGTCAAAACATACCACTAACCTCCTGGAACTTAGTGTCAAAACATACCACTAACCTCCTGGAACTTAGTGTCAAAACATACCACTAACCTCCTGGAACTTACTGTCAAAACATACCACTAACCTCCTGGAACTTAGTGCCAAAACATACCACTAACCTCCTGGAACTTAGTGTCAAAACATACCACTAACCTCCACTAACCTCCTGGAACTTAGTGTCAAAACATACCACTAACCTCCTGGAACTTACTGTCAAAACATACCACTAACCTCCTGGAACTTAGTGCCAAAACATACCACTAACCTCCTGGAACTTAGTGTCAAAACATACCACTAACCTTCTGGAACTTAGTGTCAAAACATACCACTAACCTCCTGGAACTTAGTGTCAAAACATACCACCAACCTCCTGGAACTTAGTGTCAAAACATACCACTAACCTCCTGGAACTTAGTGCCAAAACATACCACTAACCTCCTGGAACTTAGTGTCAAAACATACCACTAACCTCCTGGAACTTAGTGTCAAAACATACCACTAACCTCCTAGAACTTACTGTCAAAACATACCACTAACCTCCTGGAACTTACTGTCAAAACATACCACTAACCTCCTGGAACTTAGTGCCAAAACATACCACTAACCTCCACTAACCTCCTGGAACTTAGTGTCAAAACATACCACTAACCTCCTGGAACTTACTGTCAAAACATACCACTAACCTCCTGGAACTTAGTGCCAAAACATACCACTAACCTCCTGGAACTTAGTGTCAAAACATACCACTAACCTCCTGGAACTTACTGTCAAAACATACCACTAACCTCCTGGAACTTACTGTCAAAACATACCACTAACCTCCTGGAACTTAGTGCCAAAACATACCACTAACCTCCTGGAACTTAGTGTCAAAACATACCACTAACCTCCTGGAACTTACTGTCAAAACATACCACTAACCTCCACTAACCTCCTGGAACTTAGTGTCAAAACATACCACTAAACATACCCCAATTTGGTGGAATCCAATTGGTAGTTACAGTCTTGTCTCATCGCTGCAACTCCCGTACGGACTCGGGAGAGGCGAAGGTCGCTCTGCGCCCGGTCCGCCACAGGAGTCGCTAGAGCGCGATGGGACAAGGACATCCCTGCTGGCCAAACGCTCCCCCTAACCCGGACGACGCTGGGCCAATTGTGCGCCACCCCATGGACCTCCCGGTCGCGGCCGGCTGCGACTGAGCCTGGACTCGAACACAGAATCTCTAGTGGCACAGCTAGCACTGCGATACAGTGTCTTAGACCACTGCGCCACTCGGGAGGCAACAACCTCCTGGAACTTAGTGTCATATTCACTAATACCCTTTACAGACAGACTTTACAGTATGTTGCCTGTAAAAACAAACTATGGAAATGCTTTTTAGAGCCCAATTCATACTGTTACATTTTTACCACATTCATGCTGGGATCAGCCTTTTACTGTACATCTCCTGTGCACATGGCGGCGACTGCAGGCTTGGTCCGATGTGGGTGGGCATCTAGTTTAATAAATCCATTGAATATACACCATCACAAAGAAACCCATTATTAAATGTGTTTTAGGCCGGTCCTAAGAAACATTATAAGACTAATAAAATGCATTTTGAGTTTGAGTTATGTTCGTAGACCGAGACGGCCATTTCAAAATGTTGATTTTAGGACCCCACTGTACCTGAACTGTCCAATAAGTAACTCACATTTTTTCTTTGCAGAACATTCTGCTACGGTATGCACAAATGATTACGACCCAGGTCACTCACAGACCAGACCCCGATAAATCAATCTGCCCTAACTTCTCCTTAACGACCCAGGTCACTCACAGACCAGACCCCGATAAATCAATCTGTCCTAACTTCTCCTTAACGACCATCACTCACAGACCAGACCCCGATAAATCAATCTACCATAACTTCTCCTAAACGACCATCACTCACAGACCAGACCCTGATAAACCAATCTGCCCTAACTTCTCCTTAACGACCATCACTCACAGACCAGACCCTGATAAATCAATCTGCCCTAACTTCTCCTTAACGACCCAGGTCACTCACAGACCAGACCCTGATAAATCAATCTACCATAACTTCTCCTTAACGACCCAGGTCACTCACAGACCAGACCCTGATAAATCAATCTGCCATAACTTCTCCTTAACGACCCAGGTCACTCACAGACCAGACCCTGATAAATCAATCTGCCCTAACTTCTCCTTAACGACCCAGGTCACTCACAGACCAGACCCTGATAAATCAATCTGCCCTAACTTCTCCTTAACGACCATCACTCACAGACCAGACCCCGATAAATCAATCTACCATAACTTCTCCTTAACGACCATCACTCACAGACCAGACCCTGATAAACCAATCTGCCCTAACTTCTCCTTAACGACCATCACTCACAGACCAGACCCTGACAAATCAATCTGCCCTAACTTCTCCTTAACAACCCAGGTCACTCACAGACCAGACCCTGATAAATCAATCTACCATAACTTCTCCTTAACGACCCAGGTCACTCAAAGACCAGACTCTGATAAATCAATCTGCCATAACTTCTCCTTAACGACCCAGGTCACTCACAGACCAGACTCCGATAAATCAATCTGCCATAACTTCTCCTTAACGACCCAGGTCACTCACAGACCAGACCCCGATAAATCAATCTGCCCTAACTTCTCCTTAACGACCCAGGTCACTCACAGACCAGACCCCGATAAATCAATCTACCATAACTTCTCCTTAACAACCCAGGTCACTCACAGACCAGACCCTGATAAATCAATCTGCCATAACTTCTCCTTAACGACCCAGGTCACTCACAGACCAGACCCCGATAAATCAATCTGCCCTAACTTCTCCTTAACGACCCAGGTCACTCACAGACCAGACCCCGATAAATCAATCTACCATAACTTCTCCTTAACAACCCAGGTCACTCACAGACCAGACCCTGATAAATCAATCTGCCCTAACTTCTCCTTAACGACCATCACTCACAGACCAGACCCCGATAAATCAATCTACCATAACTTCTCCTTAACGACCATCACTCACAGACCAGACCCTGATAAACCAATCTGCCCTAACTTCTCCTTAACGACCATCACTCACAGACCAGACCCTGATAAATCAATCTGCCCTAACTTCTCCTTAACGACCCAGGTCACTCACAGACCAGACCCCGATAAATCAATCTACCATAACTTCTCCTTAACGACCCAGGTCACTCACAGACCAGACCCTGATAAATCAATCTGCCATAACTTCTCCTTAACGACCCAGGTCACTCACAGACCAGACCCTGATAAATCAATCTGCCCTAACTTCTCCTTAACGACCCAGGTCACTCACAGACCAGACCCTGATAAATCAATCTGCCATAACTTCTCCTTAATGACCCAGGTCACTCACAGACCAGACTCTGATAAACCAATCTGCCATAACTTCTCCTTAACGACCCAGGTCACTCACAGACCAGACCCTGATAAACCAATCTGCCCTAACTTCTCCTTAACGACCCAGGTCACTCACAGACCAGACCCTGATAAACCAATCTGCCATAACTTCTCCTTAACGACCCAGGTCACTCACAGACCAGACCCTGATAAATCAATCTGCCCTAACTTCTCCTTAACGACCCAGGTCACTCACAGACCAGACCCTGATAAATCAATCTGCCATAACTTCTCCTCTCCTCTTCTCATCCCCTCAATAACTCAACTCTCCGGTCTCAAACTTCCTAAAATGCTTCACAGCCAAAATACTACGGACTAGATTCCTTAAAACATGTCCCTCTACTTTGTGTCTTAATCGGCTATCGTGTTCCCACTTTGACCTCACAAGACAAACTGGTTGAAACAGGCATGAACAGACATAGCAGTTGCTCACCCACAATCCACAGGGGCTAGTGTCACGTCAACAGTGAATGACGGGGCCCATTGTTAAAAGGATTGTGCCAAACATGCGATCTCTCTTCACACACACCAAACAGACGCTACACACACACACACACACACACACACACACACACACACACACACACACACACACACACACACACACACACACACTGAGATTGTGTGACAACTTTACACAGGCAGTGACAGTGGCCTTGTTGGAGCCCTGAGCAGAACAAGACCCAACCCTCAATAATTGATGTACAGCGTGTGTGTGTGTGTGTGTGTGTGTGTGTGTGTGTGTGTGTGACAGTGTAAAACCATGGTTGTTAACTGAGCACTGATTTCCTGATATCAGCCTCAATGTCATTCAATTGAAACTCTTTTTGTCTTTTTTTGTGCTGAGTTTATAACCAGCCGTATTCAGGACGGAGATATATTCTTCATGGAAACTAATTTGATTTAGGGGTTATATATGTCATCTTTCTCTGTAAGACGGGGAGAAATATAGGGGTGTTTTGAATGAATCTAAACTCATAAACTACACGATCTACATGAAGTACTAAACCCTCTACTGAATCTAGTTACTATTCTGTCAGATACCAAGTACAGTGGGGCTCTACACAGTGGGGCTCTACACAGTGGGGCTCTATACAGTGGGGCTCTATACAGTGGGGCTCTATACAGTGGGGCTCTATACAGTGGGGCTCTATACAGTGGGGCTCTATACAGTGAGGTCAAGGGAAAGGGCTGTCCAACTTACGGTATTCTCCAACTGAAATGTCTTTATTAAGTGGGCAAAAAAAACAGGACAATAAAGACACTTAAGAAAACCTTAAAACAGTGGGGCTCTACACAGTGGGGCTCTATACAGTGGGGCTCTACACAGTGGGGCTCTACACAGTGGGGCTCTACACAGTGGGGCTCTACACAGAGGGCTCTATACAGAGGGCTCTACACAGTGGGGCTCTATACAGAGGGCTCTACACAGTGGGGCTCTATACAGTGGGGCTCTACACAGTGGGGCTCTACACAGTGGGGCTCTACACAGTGGGGCTCTACACAGTGGGGCTCTATACAGTGGGGCTCTACACAGTGGGGCTCTACACAGTGGGGCTCTATACAGAGGGCTCTACACAGTGGGGCTCTACACAGAGGGCTCTACACAGTGGGGCTCTATACAGTGAGGTCAAGGGAAAGGGCTGTCCAACTTACGGTATTCTCCAACTGAAATGTCTTTATTAAGTGGGCAAAAAAAACAGGACAATAAAGACACTTAAGAAAACCTTAAAACATCTCAGTTTTTCAGTCAAAACTGTTGGAAATGTTTTGCCCAGTTGGTCAAAACAGTGCAAAGGCTCAAAGAACTCAAAGGCTAATTATGATATTTTGCTAAATTATTGGTAAAACATCTGATCTGATGGGTCATAAGACCATTTAGTGGAAAAATATCAGAATTGGGCTGCCTGTGTAAACGCAGCCAAAGAGCCTCTGAGTTCTAATGCAGGGTTTTTTCTGGATCGAAAAGGGGCTCAGGTGGTTGGAGTGAATTTTAGAGGGCCCGATCTTGGCAGTGTAGAGAGATTTTTTTGCATTTGTAAACCAATTTCCTGCAATTCTATAAATTCGTCCATGGAGCGGAGAGAAAATGTTGCCGTTTTTAAAGCCAATTTCCTGCAATTCTACATATATGGGTCCATATTAATTTTCTACATTCTTTATATCTGGTTTTAGTTGTTTAAGTTACACTGAAAGCGTTTTTTTTCCCCATCCTGAACATGTATTTAAATGTTTATATATATATATATATATATATAACGTTTGGACTTAGGCGAGCCGATGAAACATTTAGTTCTTTCCGCCCTGTACTGTGTAGCAGCCAGGTGGTGTTTACCTGCCGTTGCTGATCTGTGGAGGGGATTGTCTGGAGTGGTCGGAGGGTTCAGACCGTCTGTCTGGGGAGCGCGACCGTCCGCTACGATGTCGGTCATGGGATCGGTTGGAATGGTCGGACGCCACCGAATGGATATCTGAAATGTCTGTTGTTCAGACACACACACACACACACACACACACACACACACACAAAAAGAAAAAACACAATATTCAACAACATATCAAAAATATAGGGAAAGAAGGATACCTAGTCAGTTGTACAACTGAAACATGTCTTCCATAGAGTGATGTCATTTAGCAGGCGCTTGTAACCATAGCGAATAACATACATTTTACATACGGGTGGTCCTGGAATATGAAAGTACAGGTTGTTGTGCATTTCAACTTCGATGGGGCTTTGCCTTTCAGCACAACGCACGCACACCCACCCACGACCCTACGGCATTTAGCCTTTTCCAGCACTACGAAACAGCGCGTGCACACACACACACACACACACACACACACACACACACACACACACACGGTGGGGGAAAAAAGTATTTGATCTCCTGCTGATTTTGTACGTTTGCCCACTTACAAAGAAATGATCAGTCTATAATTTTAATGGTAGGTTTATTTTAACAGTGAGAGACAGAATAACAACAACAAAAATCCAGAAAAACGCATGTCAAAAATGTTATAAAATGATTTGCATTTTAATGAGGGAAATAAGTATTTGACCCCTCTGCAAAACATGACTTAGTACTTGGTGGCAAAACCCTTGTTGGCAATCACAGAGGTCAGACGTTTCTTGTAGTTGGCCACCAGGTTTGCACACATCTCAGGAGTGATTTTGTCCCACTCCTCTTTGCAGATCTTCTCCAAGTCATTAAGGTTTCGAGGCTGACGTTTGGCAACTTGAACCTTCAGCTCCCTCCACAGATTTTCTATGGGATTAAGGTCTGGAGACTGGCTAGGCCACTCCAGGACGTTAATGTGCTTCTTCTTGAGCCACTCCTTTGTTGCCTTGGCCGTGTGTTTTGGGTCATTGTCATACTGGAATACCCATCCACGACCCATTTTCAATGCCCTGGCTGAGGGAAGGAGGTTCTCACCCAAGATTTGACGGTACATGGCCCCGTCCATTGTCCCTTTGATGCGGTGAAGTTGTCCTGTCCCCTTAGCAGAAAAACACCCCCAAAGCATAATGTTTCCACCTCCATGTTTGACGGTGGAGATGGAGTTCTTGGGGTCATAGGCAGCATTCCTCCTCCTCCAAACACGGAGAGTTGAGTTGATGCCAAAGAGCTCCATTTTGGTCTCATCTGACCACATCACTTTCACCCAGTTGTCCTCTGAATCATTCAGATGTTTATTGGCAAACTTCAGACGGGCCTGTATATGTATTCTTGAGCAGGGGGACCTTGCGGGCGCTGCAGGATTTCAGTCCTTCACGGCGTAGTGTGTTACCAATTGTTTTCTTGGTGACTATGGTCCCAGCTGCCTTGAGATCATTGACAAGATCCTCCCGTGTAGTTCTGGGCTGATTCCTCACTGTTCTCATGATCATTGCAACTCCACGAGGTGAGATTTTGCATGGAGCCCCAGGCCGAGGGATATTGACAGCTCTTTTGTGTTTCTTCCATTTGCGAATGATCACACCAAATGTTGTCACCTTCTCACCAAGCTGCTTGGCGATGGTCTTGTAGCCCATTCCAGCCTTGTGTAGGTCTACAATCTTTTTCCTGACATCCTTGGAGAGCTCTTTGGTCTTGGCCATGGTGGAGAGTTTGGAATCTGATTGATTGATTGCTTCTGTGGACAGGTGTCTTTTATACAGGTAACAAGCTGAGATTAGGAGCACTCCCTTTAAGAGTGTGCTCCTAATCTCAGCTTGTTACCTGTATAAAAGACACCTGGGAGCCAGAAATCTTTCTGATTGAGAGGGGGTCAAATACTTATTTCCCTCATTAAAATGCAAATCAATTCATAACATTTTTGACATGCGTTTTTCTGGATTTTTTTGTTGTTATTCTGTCTCTCACTGTTCAAATAAACCTACCATTAAAATTATAGACTGATCCTTTCTTTGTCAGTGGGCAAACGAACAAAATCAGCAGGGGATCAAATACTTTTTTCCCCTCACTGTATGTAGTGTCTCTCACCGTCTCTGTCGGAGGCGTTGGCTGATGGGATGCTGTCGTCCAGGTCTGGTATGTTCAGCAGCGTAGCTCTCTCGTCTCTCTGCACCACCATCTTTAGCTTGCCCTTTGACCTCTCAATCAGCTTCTTAGCATCTATCAACGACAGGTTCTCTGTCACCGTGCCGTTGATCTGAGAGGAAACAAACAATTAGTTACAAACGGTAAGAAATAACCTAATTAGACGCGGCTTGGAGAAAACTACCAATTAGCTTGTTTGTGTGCAGGGGATAGTGAGGAAAAACATATTCAGCTGATTACAGAACAATGGCATAGTGAGGAAAAACATATTCAGCTGATTACAGAACAATGTGCTAAATCCTTCATCGAAGGATGTTTCCGTCCCAGATTTCCTCATTCTCCCCCCTCCTCTCACCTTCAGTACTACGTCTCCCTCCTGTATATTTCAGTCCCTGGCCACCTTTATACATATATGTTCTCTTCCCTCCCTCCCTCCCTCCCTCCCTCCCTCCCTCCTCTCACCTTCAGTACTACGTCTCCCTCATGTATATTTCAGTCCCTGGCCACCTTTATACATATATGTTCTCTTCCTTCCTTCCCTCCCTCCCTCTTTCTCTCCCTCCCTCCCTCTCTCCTTCAGTACTACGTCTCCTTCCTGTATATTTCAGTCCCTGGCCACCTCCCTCCTTCCTTCCTTCCTTCCTTCCTTCCTTCCTTCCTTCCTTCCTTCCCTCTCTCCCTCTTTCTCTCCCTCCCTCCCTCTCTCCTTCAGTACTACGTCTCCCTCCTGTATGTTTCAGTCCCTGGCCACCTCCCTCCTTCCTTCCTTCCTTCCTTCCTTCCTTCCTTCCTTCCTTCCTTCCTTCCTTCCTTCCTTCCTTCCTTCCTTCCTTCCTTCCCTCCCTCCCTCCCTCCCTCCCTCCTCTCACCTTCAGTACTACGTCTCCCTCCTGTATGTTTCCGTCCCTGGCCGCCAGGCTCTCGGGGGAGATGTCCTTCACGAAGATGTGGCTGGCCAGGCGAAGGCCATATTCTGCTTACGGAGTGAACGAACAGCAACAAAGATAGTGTTAGCATAGCGTAGTATGCTATAGCATGTTAGCATAGTATAGCATGCTATAGCATGTTAGCATAGTATAGCATGCTATAGGATTTTAGCAATATAGCATGCTATAGCATGTTCGCATGGTATATAGCATGTTGACAATCACGCTCACGTCTGCTAGCTGCTGGTAGGAAACTATGGAGTTCTGAGAGGGCAGCAGTTGGTAGCAGCGATGCACTAGCATCGCCAGGCCTCGGCACATACCAGTAGCCGCCAATATGGGTCTTTGGAGCGTCTACCTTCTAATCTAACGGTCTAATTAATTCATTTAATATACATTTATACATATACATTTAATATACACCATTTAATATACATTTATACATATATATTTAATATACATATAATATACATTTAATATACATCAGGACAAAGAATTACATTTTTTAATTTAGGCAGGTCTTAAGAAATATTATGATACAAAAAAAAAAAGATTTTTTAAAGAACATTATACTCTTATTTTACAGTAAGAATATAATGGAATAAAATAGAAAGTATATTTCCCCCCCCCAAAAAATAATTAGTTTGTGTCTTGAGTGTGAAGGTGAACGGAAAGGCTGGAGCAACGAACCACCCTTGCTGTCTCTGCCTTGTCGGTTCCCCTCTTCCCACTGGGATTCTCTGCCTCTAACCCTTTTACAGGGGCTGAGTCACTGACTTACTGGTGTTCTTCCATGCCGTCCATGGGAGGGGTGCGTCACTTGAGTAGGTTGAGCCACTGACGTGGTCTTCCTGTCTGGGTTGGCGCCCCCCCCTTGGGTTGTGCCGTGGCGGAGTTCTTTGTGGGCTATACTCGGCCTTGTCTTCGGACGGTAAGTTGGTGGTTGTAGATATCCCTCTAGTGGTGTGGGGGCTGTGCCTTGGCATAGTGGGTGGGGTTATATCCTGCCTGTTTGGCCCTGTCCGGGGGTATCATCGGATGGGGCCACAGTGTCTTCTGATCCCTCCTGTCTCAGCTTCCAGTATTTATGCTGCAGTAGTTTATGTGTCGGGGGGCTAGGGTCAGTCTGTTACATCTGGAGAATTCTCTTGTCTTATCCGGTGTCCTGTGTGAATGTAAATATGCTCTCTCTAATTCTCTCTTTCTCTCTTTCTTTCTCTCGGAGGACCTGAGCCCTAGGACCATGCCTCAGGACTACCTGGCATGATGACTCCTTGCTGTCCCCAGTCCACCTGGCCATGCTGCTGCTCCAGTTTCAACTGTTCTGCCTGCGGCTACGGAACCCTGACCTGTTCACCGGACGTGCTTGTTGCACCCTCGACAACTACTATGATTATTATTATTTGACCATGCTGGTCATTTACGAACATTTTAACATCTTGACCATGTTCTGTTATAATATCCACCCGGCACAGCCAGAAGAGGACTGGCCACCCCTCATAGCCTGGTTCCTCTCTAGGTTTCTTCCGAGGTTTTTGGCCTTTCTCAGGAGTTTTTCCTAGGGAGTTTTTCCCAGCCACCGTGCTTCTTTCACATGCATTGCTTGCTGTTTGGGGTTTTAGGCTGGGTTTCTGTACAGCACTTTGAGATTTCAGCTGATGTACGAAGGGCTATATAAATAAATTTGATTTGATTTGATTTGATTTGAGTGTAAATGAGTGCTCACACGTGTGAAACGTGTAAAACTACGGTTATTCTACAAACATTTTTACAAAAAGTGGTATTTGGAAACAGAGCCCATCCGTTCATTATTGAGAGTTGTTTGACAAATGTAGGTGTGTTAGAAACCTTAGAATCTGCTCTTTCCGATTGGTCAGATACAGAAACCAAAACGTCTAGGCGTCTGCATACGACTCTGTAGGAGAATTTTAAAAAGTATTTTTTTTTTGTAAAAAATAAATAAAAATGTGAAAACAAAAATACAAAAACACGCTCTGTTTCCTGCCTTTGTGTTAATTACACAGATCTCGTCATTCACAATTTGACAATTGATAATATCGTCACTCATCAGACTATTGTCAATTTTATCCGGTCTTTAGGCTATATCTAGTATTGTATGTTCTCAAATGTTTTCAAAGTTTTTCTGTCGGTTTGTTTCATAGCTGGTAGCTAATCACACAAAGAACTAAAAATCCTATTATATCCCACCTCTTGCAACAACACTGCCTTGGCTGGGGAGCTGAGCTCACTGTGATTGAAGTACTGAAGATTTATTTTTAGTAGCGCTGAACACAGGCATTAAAGTTGGTCTAATTTACTTTAAAAGTCTACTAAAGTGAGACTGTCCTTGTATTTTTTTTTGGCTATTTTTATTGTTTTGTTCACAATGTTTGAGTTTGCTTCAACTGCTAATGAAGACACATCAGCTACTAGTCAGATTCTCTCTCACAGGCACACTGTCACCACGACAACAGCTCACAGGCACACTGTCACCACGACAACAGCTCACAGGCACACTGTCACCACGACAACAGCTCACAGGCACACTGTCACCACGACAACAGCTCACAGGCACACTGTCACCACGACAACAACTCAAGTACGTCGGTAGCTCCCTGCCCTTAAAGGGGCAGCTGAAAATGTTTGTCTCATTTGTGTTATGTTGGTTAAAAGACTGAAAAATGAAATAAAATTGAGCAATATATCACTTCTTACTAGTAAAACATGTATTGTTTAAGAAACATTACGAAACATGCGTATCCTTTTTTTGTTGTTTTTTATTTACATTTTTGTCTTTTTTTTAAAAATGTAACTTTTATTTAACTAGGCGAGTCAGTTAAGAACAAATTTTTATTTTCAATGACGGCCTAGGAACAGTGGGTTAACTGCCTTGTTCAGTGGGCAGAACGAGATATTTCTACCTTGTCAGCTCGGGGATTCGATCTAGCAACCTTTCAGTTACTGGCCCAACGCTCTAACCACTAGGCTACCTGCCGCCCCTCCACTCTAACCACTAGGCTACCTGCCGCCCCTCCACTCTAACCACTAGGCTACCTGCCGCCCCTCCACTCTAACCACTAGGCTACCTGCCGCCCCTCCACTCTAACCACTAGGCTACCTGCCGCCCCTCCACTCTAACCACTAGGCTACCTGCCGCCCCTCCACTCTAACCACTAGACTACCTGCCGCCCCTCCACTCTAACCACTAGGCTACCTGCCGCACCTCCACTCTAACCACTAGGCTACCTGCCGCACCTCCACTCTAACCACTAGGCTACCTGCCGCCCCTCCACTCTAACCACTAGGCTACCTGCCTCCCCTCCACTCTAACCACTAGGCTACCTGCCGCCCCTCCACTCTAACCACTAGGCTACCTGCCATCCCTCCACTCTAACCACTAGACTACCTACCGCCCCTCCACTCTAACCACTAGGCTACCTGCCGCCCCTCCACTCTAACCACTAGGCTACCTGCCTCCCCTCCACTCTAACCACTAGGCTACCTGCCGCCCCTCCACTCTAACCACTAGGCTACCTGCCGCCCCTCCACTCTAACCACTAGGCTACCTGCCGCCCCTCCACTCTAACCACTAGGCTACCTGCCGCCCCTCCACTCTAACCACTAGGCTACCTGCCGCCCCTCCACTCTAACCACTAGACTACCTGCCGCCCCTCCACTCTAACCACTAGGCTACCTGCCGCCCCTCCACTCTAACCACTAGGCTACCTGCCGCCCCTCCACTCTAACCACTAGGCTACCTGCCTCCCCTCCACTCTAACCACTAGGCTACCTGCCTCCCCTCCACTCTAACCACTAGGCTACCTGCCGCCCCTCCACTCTAACCACTAGGCTACCTGCCGCCCCTCCACTCTAACCACTAGGCTACCTGCCGCCCCTCCACTCTAACCACTAGGCTACCTGCCGCCCCTCCACTCTAACCACTAGGCTACCTGCCGCCCCTCCACTCTAACCACTAGGCTACCTGCCGCCCCTCCACTCTAACCACTAGGCTACCTGCCGCCCCTCCACTCTAACCACTAGGCTACCTGCCGCCCCTCCACTCTAACCACTAGGCTACCTGCCGCCCCTCCACTCTAACCACTAGGCTACCTGCCTCCCCTCCACTCTAACCACTAGGCTACCTGCCTCCCCTCCACTCTAACCACTAGGCTACCTGCCTCCCCTCCACTCTAACCACTAGGCTACCTGCCGCCCCTCCACTCTAACCACTAGGCTACCTGCCGCCCCTCCACTCTAACCACTAGGCTACCTGCCGCCCCTCCACTCTAACCACTAGGCTACCTGCCTCCCCTCCACTCTAACCACTAGGCTACCTGCCGCCCCTCCACTCTAACCACTAGGCTACCTGCCGCCCCTCCACTCTAACCACTAGGCTACCTGCCGCCCCTCCACTCTAACCACTAGGCTACCTGCCGCCCCTCCACTCTAACCACTAGGCTACCTGCCGCCCCTCCACTCTAACCACTGGGCTACCTGCCGCCCCTCCACTCTAACCACTAGGCTACCTGCCGCCCCTCCACTCTAACCACTAGGCTACCTGCCGCCCCTCCACTCTAACCACTAGGCTACCTGCCGCCCCTCCACTCTAACCACTAGGCTACCTGCCGCCCCTCCACTCTAACCACTAGGCTACCTGCCGCCCCTCCACTCTAACCACTAGGCTACCTGCCTCCCCTCCACTCTAACCACTAGGCTACCTGCCGCCCCTCCACTCTAACCATTAGGCTACCTGCCGCCCCTCCACTCTAACCACTGGGCTACCTGCCGCCCCTCCACTCTAACCACTAGGCTACCTGCCGCCCCTCCACTCTAACCACTAGGCTACCTGCCGCCCCTCCACTCTAACCACTAGGCTACCTGCCGCCCCTCCACTCTAACCACTAGGCTACCTGCCGCCCCTCCACTCTAACCACTAGGCTACCTGCCGCCCCTCCACTCTAACCACTAGGCTACCTGCCTCCCCTCCACTCTAACCACTAGGCTACCTGCCGCCCCCTCCACTCTAACCACTAGGCTACCTGCCGCCCCTCCACTCTAACCACTAGGCTACCTGCCGCCCCTCCACTCTAACCACTAGGCTACCTGCCGCCCCAGTTGTTGGTGTAATTACGTGGGAAAAAATCTGAGTGGCTGGTAGACCAAAATGTTTGTCTCAAGACCTGATCCCAACTAACCCTAACACTGACTAGACAATATATATCCTAACTAACCCTGACTAGACAATATATACCCTAACTAACCCTGACTAGACAATATATATCCTAACTAACCCTGACTAGACAATATATATCCTAACTAACCCTGACTAGACAATATATACCCTAACTAACCCTGACTAGACAATATATACCCTAACTAACCGACTAGAGAATATATACCCTAACTAACCCTAACTAGACAATATATACCCTAACTAACCCTAACTAGACAATATATACCCTAACTAACCCTAACCCTGACTAGACAATATATACCCTAACTAACCCTAACTAGACAATATATACCCTAACTAACCCTAACTAGACAATATATATCCTAACTAACCCTGACTAGACAATATATATCCTAACTAACCCTGACTAGAGAATATATACCCTAACTAGACAATATATACCCTAACTAACCCTGACTAGACAATATATACCCTAACTAGACAATATATACCCTAACTAACCCTGACTAGACAATATATAATCCTGTTTTTTGAGGTCGGTTTGGTTTCAGTTAAATTATTTTAAAAAATAATCACAGTTTTCGATTTCAATTATTGTTTTATACATTAAATTGATTACAGCTTTTTATGGAAATTCCAAAGCCCCAAAATAGTTAAATTATTCCATTGTTTGTCAGGTCCACATACTATAGAAAAATAGGAAATTATTATTAAATAATAATGTGGCTCAGTTGGTAGAGCATGGTGTTTGCAACGCCAGGGTTGGGGGTTCGATTCCCACGGGGGACCAGTACGGGGGGAAAAAATGTATGCATTCACTACTGTAAGTCGCTCTGGATAAGAGCGTCTGCTAAATGACTAAAATGTAAATGTCAAATATTTCAGTTGTGTTTATTACTTTATTTTATTTGATGACTTTATGTTTCAGTCCTTAAATCATCTCATCTCTGCTCAGGCAGTACCAGCCAACCAGCCAGCCAGCCAGCCAGCCAACCAACCAGCCAGCCAACCAGCCAACCAGCCAGCCAGCCAGCCAACCAGCCAACCAGCCATCCAACCAGCCAGCCAACCAGCCAACCAGCCATCCAACCAACCAAACAACCAGCCAACCAAACAACCAGCCAGCCAACCAGCCAACCAACCAACCAGCCAACCAGCCAGCCAACCAACCAGCCAGCCAACCAACCAGCCAACCAGCCAGCCAGCCAGCCAATGTTCTCTTTTCTCCCCATACTGTACTGTCTTCAGTCATCCTATTTAGCTAGCCTAGCTTGCCTACGTGCTGCAGAGCTATTATACTAGCTTTATTATACTAGTTTAACAAAGTAGATAAGTCATACTTGTCGTGGACGAATCAGAATTAGTTGGGTAACATAGATAATTAAGATGTTTTATTAGTATAATATGCTTATTTGAGGTACTTGTCATTAGAAAGTGTCCATTGGACTCTGGTGTCTTTTCCGTTGCACGTCTACCTTAGCTGGGGCTCAGACACTTGGGGCCCAGAGAGGGGAGAGGTCAGACTTGTCGTCATGGGAATGTGTCTTTACCTATTTATTAAACCATGTGAAGGGATGGCGTGATTAATGGGGAACCAATGACTTGTCTCCACAATGTCTGTGAGCAAGTCACTCCCTCCTTTTCTTTATTGTGGGGAAGATTATGGCAGTAAATGGACCCTTGTATGTCCTCTCTTAGATCTCACACTTATCCTGTGATAATATATGGCCTAGAGGCTCACTCCCCCCAGTGAGCCTGTCCAGGAGTAGGGTCAAGAGGGGGTTTGCTTGAGATGGGAGTATCTAGAGTTGACAATTGATATATGCCATTGGATGAAATAGTTCTGTTCAATACCGTACCAGGGAGGGACGGTTCTAAGGAGACCAGATACTGGGCTATACCATTAATCCTGTTGACATAGCAGTTACTGTCTGATGTGTTTTATTGATACCTGTCATACAAAACTTAACCTTTGTGAACTGTTACTAAGTATCTGTGGTTTGTCAATGTACGTTGAAGGGGGTGTATCATTGCTATAAAAGATCCCTGTAGCCATTCTGTAATCACCTTGTTCAATGGTTCATTCGAGAGTGCATTATTGAAGGTCAAGTACTTTTGCAAAAGTATCTTAAGTATTAAAGATGTAGTTTTACTCGGACTGGTGTGTTTGTAACTCCTCATTTGGTAATGCGGAAATTAGCCACCACATACTTTCACCAACTGTAAAAATAAATCCATCTCTGTCCGAGACGGAAAAGAGCAGGCACAATGAATTATGGTTATTGTAGTTAATTACCATGTTTCTGTGATGAACTTAGTTGAATATTTGCTTAATGAAAACTACAACTCCCTTTAGCATCCCCAAAATCCCAACTTTGTGACGCTCACCTTCATTCTTGCGGGACTTGACGAGGGTGACTTTGGCGGGCCGCGGGGGTTGGTTGAGTGAGCGCCGGTCGGAGCGCGGGGAGAGACTCCTCTCCCGTGAGCCGCTGCGTTCCCGCTCTCTGTCCCGGTCCCGCCTTCCCGTGCTCCTCCCGCTGCGCCGGGCCGAGGCCCCTCCCACACCGCTGTAGGCACTGGGGCCGCTGCGTGTGGAGCGCGTCTCGTATATCTCTTCGTCGTAACTGTCCTCCTCGTCCTCCTCATGCTCCGACATGGTCGCCCTCTCCCCCAGACGACCCATGGGTACATGCACCTTCTGCTTCCGTCTGATGGTCTGAAGAGGAAGACAACTTTAGCCCATTGTCATTAGATTACACACCAATTTCCTTTCCCCATTTCTTCAGTGCAATGGATTTCATCAGTGCAAAAAAAACAGAGGACTTTAAAAAAAAAAATAATTCTTAGGTTCCTCAAAACGATACTCACAATTTTTGCATTCTTGCCACTTTTGCGTAGCTGCTGGACTGCGTATGCGTGTTCCACGTTGTCCATGGTGACGGCGTTGACCATCGTGACTCTGTCATTCTCCCTGGAAGGAAAGAGGAGAGCGAGAGACTTGTAAAACACCGTAAAACAACCACATGTATAAGTAATTGTTTTTTATTGATACTATCATTTTGATCTCATGGACTGTCAGTCCTCCCATCCATAGAACCTATCTATTCATCTGAGAACGGTTACATTTGTTCCAACCCAAATCCCTCAGATTTATATCAAACCAAGGAAGCCGATGTGGTAATTAATCCCAAGAGAGGAGAGGAGAGGATCTTACTGCAGTAGGCCCTCGGCTGGCCCTCCCTTCAGGACGTCGGAGATGACGATGGAGGTCTCACCACTCTGGAAATGAGGGTTATCTCGACCTCCTGAGATGGCTATCCCAAAGCCAAACCCTGGTGCCTGGTGATACAGAGGTGTTAAAGGTCTACCCTGGTGATACAGAGATGTTAAAGGGGATGTTAACAGTCTACCCTGGTGATACAGAGGTGTTAACGGGGATGTTAACGGTTTACTCTGGTGCCTGTGTAACCGATGTGAAATGGCTAGTTAGTTAGCGGTGGTGCGCGCTAATAGCGTTTCAGTCGGTGACGTCACTCGCTCTGAGACTTGAAGTAGGGTTTCCCCGTTGCAAGGGCCGCGGCTTTTGTGGCGCGATGGGTAACGATGCTTCGGTGGGTGTCAGTTGTTGATGTGTGCAAGGGTCCCTGGTTCGAGCCCGGGTTGGGGCGAAGAGAGGGACGGAACCTACACTGTTACATCTGGTGATACAGAGATGTTAAAGGGGATGTTAACAGTCTACCCTGGTGCCTGGTGATACAGAGATGTTAAAGGTCTACCCTGGTGATACAGAGGTGTTAAAGGGGATGTTAACGGCCTAACCTGGTGCCCGGTGATACAGAGATGTTAAAGGTGATGTTAACTGGCTACCCCGGTGACACAGAAACCCAAAGAGAGACACAGAGACTAGCATCAGAAAGAGAGAGAGACCCAGACAACGAGAGAGACCGAGACAGACAGATAGACAGACAGACAGACAGACAATAACTGTATTAAACAGCTAGCGAGTTAGCTACTATTAAACAGCTAGCGAGTTAGCTACTATTAAACAGCTAGCGAGTTAGCTACTATTAAACAGCTATCGAGTTAGCTACTATTAAACAGCTATCGAGTTAGCTACTATTAAACAGCTAGCGAGATAGCTACTATTAAACAGCTAGCAAGATAGCTACTATTAAACAGCTAGCGAGATAGCTACTATTAAACAGCTAGCGAGATAGCTACTATTAAACAGCTAGCGAGATAGCTACTATTAAAACAGCTAGCGAGTTAGCTACTATTAAACAGCTAGTGAGTTAGCTACTATTAAACAGCTAGCGAGTTAGCTACTATTAAAACAGCTAGCGAGTTGGCTACTATTAAAACAGCTAGCGAGTTGGCTACTATTAAAACAGCTAGCGAGTTAGCTACTATTAAACAGCTAGCGAGTTAGCTACTATTAAACAGCTATCGAGTTAGCTACTATTAAACAGCTATCGAGTTAGCTACTATTAAACAGCTAGCGAGTTAGCTACTATTAAACAGCTAGCGCGTTAGCTACTATTTAGCAAGTGAGATGTTTCTGTGAAGAACTAAAAACTCTTGAGGTAGCCTAAGTAATAACCTCATCGCATTGGTACCTTGCAACTGTTTATCCCCCTCAAACAGTCACATATAGTAAGCTAGTTATTTACAGTTTCTACACTAGGTGAAGGTGAAATGGACAGACAAGGAAATAGGAGGAGTGGGGGGGTGGGCATGACAGAGTGTGATTTCTATAGACAATCCATGCTTGTTGTCTTCATACGCCCGACCTTGGCCTGTATGGAAGGTCAAGTTGTGACATTTTGCTCTACAGCCCTGCTGAAAGCCCCATTTTAAGGAGAAACCAGACTGTGTTGACAAATGGTTAAAAGCAGCGTCCTATCGCCTCTGGCCACAAAACATTGACCATTTTCTATTCATTTCAAGAGGATTTTACATGTTGAATCATCACTGTTTGTCGGCAACCAGCAGGTGATCTACTGTGCAAGGCCGCCATGTCCTTTATACAGAGGAGAACCCTGTGACACCTAAGGCGATCGTATGCTTCCCGACTGAAACAGTTTGGAAGAGTTTGTGCATACAGTGCCTTCAGAATGTATTCAGACACCTTGACTTTTTCCACATTTTGTTACGTTACAGCCTTATTCTAAAATGTATTAAATCGTTTTTTCCCCCTCATCAATCTACACACAATACCCCACAATGACAAAGCAAAAACTGGTTTTAAAAAAACTGAAATATCACATTTAAATAAGTATTCAGACCTTTTACTCAGTACTTTGTTGAAGCACCTTTGGCAGCGATTACAGCCTCTAGTCTTCTTGGGTATGACGCTACAAGCTTGGCACACCTGTATTTGGGGATCTTCTCCCATTCTTCTCTGCAGATCCTCTCAAGCTCTGTCAGGTTGGATGAGGAGCGTCGCTGCACAGATATTTCCAGTCTTTCCAGAGATGTTCGATCGGGTTCACATCCGGGGTCTGGTTGGGCCACTCAAGGACATTCAGAGACTTGTTCCAAAGCCACTCCTGCGTTGTCTTGGCTGTGTGCTTAGCGTCGTTGTCCTGTTTATAGGTGAACCTTCACCCCAGTCTGAGGTCCTGAGTGCTCTGGAGCAGGTTTTCATCAAGGATCTCTCTGTACTTTGCTCCGTTCATCTTTCCCTTGATCCTGACTAGTCTCCCAGTCCCTGCCTCTGAAAATCATCCCCACAGCATGATGCTGCCACCACCATGCTTCACCGTAGGGATGGTGCCAGGTTTCCTCTAGACATGACGCTTGGCATTCAGGCCAAAGAGTTCAATCTTGCTTTCATCAGACCAGAGAAACTTGTTTCTCATGGTCTGAGAGTCTTTAGGTGCCTTAAGGCAAACTCCAAGAGGGCTGTCAAGTGCCTTTTACTGAGTGGCTTCCGTCTGGCTACTCCACCATAAAGGCCTGATTGGTGGAGTGCTGCAGAGATGGTTGTCTTCCTGGAAGGTTCTCCCATCTCTACAGAGGAACTCTGGAGCTCTGTCAGAGTGGCCATCAGGTTATTGGTCACCTCCCTGTCCAAGGCCCTTGTCCCCCGATTGCTCAGTTTAGGTGGGCGGCCAGCTCTAGGAAGAGTCTTGGTGGTTTCAAACTTCTTCCATTTAAGAATGAAGGAAGCACACTTTTGTTCTTGGGAACCTTCAATGCTGCAGAAATGTTTTGGTAGCCTTCCCCAGATCTGTGCCTCGACACAATCCTGTCTCAGAGCTCAATGGACAATTCCTTCGACCTCATGGCTTGGTTTTTGCTCTGACATGCACTGTCAACTGTGGGACCTTATATAGACAGGTGTGTGCCTTTCCAAATCATGTCCAATCAATTGAATTTACCAAAGGTGGACTCGATTCAAGTTGTAGAAACATCTCAAGAATGATCAATGGAAACAGGATGCACCTGAGCTCAACTTTGAGTCTCATAGCAAAGGGTCTGAATACTAAATAAGGTGTTTCTGTTTTTTTATTTTTTATTAATTTGCAGAAAATTCTAATAACCTGTTTTCACTTTGTCATTATGGGATATTGTGTGTATATTGCTGAGGAAAATGTTTTATACTTTCCGACGGCACTTAACTATGATGTCATTTCCTGATGTTTTTGTTTGTTTTGGACTTCGGTAAATGTTATCTTTTTTTGGGCTGTTTAGGCAACATCTTTTCTCAAGGCAAGCCGAAGTCGACACCCATTCGTTAGTGATTGGATAACAGTAGGAATAATTAAATAAAGTATTTGTTGTCATTCAACGATTGAGAAATACTGCACCAAACATCTTAGTTAGATTTAAAATGCGCGACTAAGATCTATTTCGGTAATTAAACATTTAAAAAAAAAAATGAATAACCGATTTCTTGAGGAAGTGTATACTGGCTACGGTGTCTCAAAATGGACAAAAAGTACTATTGCCGCTTTTTTCTGTTTTTACATCGAAGGTCTTTTAAGGGAGTATGTGAGCACACTCATTCGGCCGAACCGAAGCATGCTGACGCTTATACTCGATCCTGACTTCTATTTTACCTGGGTCATGTCCATTAGGGTAAACTTTCGTTTTTCTCATTGCAACGTAAAACAAACAGCTAGTCCCTCCCTGTTTCAGTCAGTTTTATTCCATTTGGTGCCTAATAAACAAGGTCCTGTTGTTGTGTGTTCAGTGAGAACGCTGTACTTGTACAGCTGGCAGCATGCTGACTAGGGGAGTGGAGGCAGGAGAAAAAAGAAGATGGAGGGAGAAAAGAAGGTGAAAAAGGAGGCAAGGGCACAGAGATAGGAAAGAGACAGAGACAGAGAGAGACAGAGAGAGAGACAGAGAGATAGGAAAGAGACAGAGAGAGAGAGAGAGAGACAGAGAGAGAGATAGGAAAGAGAGAGAGAGAAACAGAGAGAAACAGAGAGAGACAGAGAGAGAGACAGAGACAGAGACAGAGACAGAGACAGAGAGAGCGAGAGCGAGAGCGAGAGCGAGAGCGAGAGCGAGAGAGAGAGAGAGACAGAGACAGAGACAGAGAGAGAGACAGAGAGACAGAGAGACAGAGAGACAGAGAGACAGAGAGACAGAGAGAGAGAGAGAGAGAGAGAGAGAGAGAGAGAGAGACAGACAGACAGACAGACAGACAGACAGACAGACAGACAGACAGACAGACAGACAGACAGACAGACAGACAGACAGACAGACAGACAGACAGACAGACAGACAGACAGACAGACAGACAGCCTATGTACTACTCACCCTGTGAAGAGCTACTGTGTGCTGTTCCCATATGACCGTCTCCTCCATTGCTGCGCTCTGTAAAAACAAAGAAAGGTGTTATTTTCATCAGCAGTTAAACGAGAGTCAGTAGCCCCCAGGCTTTAGATGCATTCATTTAGGAAAATAAACTTTACAGCCTCAACATCTAAAATCAGAAAATAGAAGAAACTTGGGGTCCTGGGGTCCAGCAAAATTATACATTTGTAAAAACATTACAACAGATTTCCCAACAGGAGGACAGAAGGGAGAGGGGGGGCAGGAGAGAGGGGGCAGGAGAGAGGAGAGGACAGAAGGGAGAGGGGGGGCAGGAGAGAGGAGAGGACAGAAGGGAGGGGGGGGGCAGGAGAGAGGAGAGGACAGAAGGGAGAGAGGAGAGAAGGGAGAGAGGAGAGAAAGAAGAGAGGAGAGAGGGGAGAGAGAGAGGAGAGAGGAATCCCAGGGTGATGTGCACCACCAGAGCCAGCTGAGGTGTTGAGGAGCGATGGTTTTAGTTATTTATTTGTATGGCTTCTGCAATGCAGCGAAAGAGAGATGGGATCTGCTGAGCCAAAATCCCCTAAAGCCAAGATTGTCACAACTACACCGCTAGGCTACATCTCTGGATAGTTTCTGTAGTATTCACTGTATCCTAGTCAGTATTGTCACAACGAACCAGACCACTACTGTACATCTCATTCTCAGATAGCTGCTCATACTGACTGTACCGTAGCCAGCAATGTCAACCCAACCAGGAAATCTCAAGGTAGCTCACACTAGAGGTCGACCGATTATGATTTTTCGACGCCGATACCGATTACCGATTGTTATGGAAACTTGAAATCGGCCCTAATTAAATCGGCCATTCCGATTAAATCGGTCGACCTCTAGCTCACACGGACAGATACTGTAACTAAAAATACAACCACTCGGACACACTGCACCAGCATTCACTGACACTATATACACTATATATACAAAAGTATGTGGACACCCCTTTAAAAATGAGTGGATTCGGCTATTTCAGCCACGCCCGTTGCTGACAGGTGTATAAAATCGAGCACACAGACATGCAATCTCCATAGACAAACATTAGCAGTAGAACTGTCATTACTGAAGAGCTCAGTGACTTTCAACGTGGCACCGTCATAGGATGCCACCTTTCCAACAAGTCAGTTTGTCAAATTTCTGTCCTGTTACAGCTGCCCTGGTCAACCGTAAGTGCTTTTATTGTGAAGTGGAAACGTCTAGGAGCAACAACGGCTCAGCCGCAAAGCTCACAGAACGGGACCGCCGAGTGCTGAAGCACGTAAAAATCGTCTGTCCTCGGTTGCAACACTCACTCACTACCTACCGAGTTCCAAACTGCCTCTGGAAGTAACGTCAGCACAAGAACTGTTCATCGGGAGTTTCATGAAATGTGTTTCCATGGCCGAGCAGCTGCACACAAACATAAGAGCACCATGAGAAATGCCAAGCGTCAGCTGGAGTGGTGTAAAGCTCACCGCCATCGGGAAAGGAAGAGGGGATACCTCGTCAGTTGTACAACTGAATGCATTCAACTGAAATGTGTCTTCTGCATTTAACCCAACCCCTCCGAATCAGAGAGGTGTGGGGGGCTGCCTTAATCGACATCCACGTCATCCGCACCCGGGGAAAAGTGGGTTAACTGCCTTGCTCAGGGGGCAGAACGACAGATTTTTACCTTGTCAGCTCTGGGATTCGATCCTTTCGGTTACTGGCTCAATGCTCCTACCCGCCACATTGGACTCTGGAGCAGTGGAAACGTGTTTTCTGGAGTGATGAATCACGCTTCACCATCTGACAGTCTGACGGACAAATCTGGGTTTGGTGGATGCCAGGAGAACGTAACCTGCCCCAATGCATAGTGCCCACTGTAAAGTTTGGTGGGGGAAGAATAATGGTCAGGGGCTGTTTTTTTTATGTTCAGGCCCCTTAGTTCCAGTGAAGAGAAATCTTAACGCTACAGCATACAATGACATTCTAGACGATTCTATGCTTCCAACTTTGTGGCGGCAGTTTTGGGAAGGCCCTTTCCTGTTTCAGCATGAGGATCTCGCTTTGTGCACAGGGGCATACAGAAATGGTTTGTAGAGATTGGTGTGGAAGAACTTGACTGGCCTGTACAGAGCCCTGACCTCAACCCCATCAAACACCTTTGGGATGAATTGGAACGCCGACCGTGAGTCAGGTCTAATCGCCCAACATCAGTGCCCGACCTCACTAAAGCTCTTGTGGCTGAATGGAAGCAAGTCCCCACAGCGATGTTCCAACATCTAGTGGAAAGCCTTCCCAGAAGAGTGGAGGCTGTTATAGCAGCAAAGGGGGGACCAACTCCATATTAATGACCATGATTTTGGAATGAGATGTTCGACAAGCAGGTGTCCACATACTTTTGGTCATGTAGTGTACCAAGAAAAAAGGGTTTGTTACCATAGCCAGCATTCACAGACACTATATACCATAGGCAGCATTCACAAACACTATATACCATAGGCAGCATTCACAGACACTATATACCATAGGCAGCATTCACAGACACTATATACCATAGGCAGCATTCACAGACACTATATACCATAGGCAGCATTCACAGACACTATATACCATAGGCAGCATTCACAGACACTATATACCATAGGCAGCATTCACAGACACTCTATACCATAGCAAGCATTCACAGACACTCTATACCATAGCAAGCATTCACAGACACTATATACCATAGCCAGCATTCACAGACACTATATACCATAGCCAGCATTCACAGACACTATATACCATAGGCAGCATTCACAGACACTATATACCATAGGCAGCATTCACAGACACTATATACCATAGGCAGCATTCACAGACACTATATACCATAGGCAGCATTCACAGACACTATATACCATAGGCAGCATTCACAGACACTATATACCATAGGCAGCATTCACAGACACTCTATAACATAGCCGGCATTCACAGACACTACAGTATACTATATACAGTGCATTCAGAAAGTATTCAGACGCCTTGAATTTTTCCACATTTTGTTACGTTACAGCCTTATTCTAAAATTGATTAAATAAAAAAAATGTCCTCATCAATCTACACACAATGCCCCATAATGCAGTGCACTTAATAACGTCAAAGTGAAAACAGCTTTCACAGTTGATGACAGTGAAAGCTGTCATCAAGGCAAAGGGTGGCTACTTTGAAAAATCTCAAATATATTTTGATTTGTTTAACACTTTTTTGGTTACTACATGATTCCATATGTGTTATTTCATAGTTTTGATGTCTTCACTATTATTCTACAATGTAGAAAATAGTAGAAAATAGAGAAAAACCCTCGAATGAGTAGGTATGTCCAAACTTTTGACTGGTACTGTATATATAATTTATTTTTATTTTTACAAATCGATACTTGGAGTCAAAGTATGAATATTTTCTACATACTCAATCTGTTTTTAGTCGTTTAAGTTCACACTGAAAACTTTTTGCCATCCTAAAAAATATATATATAAAAAAACAAAAAACATATATAGGCCTATATATATATTTAAATGATTTTACTCTTTAGACATATGTGGCCTGAAGAAAAACCCAGCCAGCCCACCCAAGGCTTTTCTATGGAGAGAAAACAAAACCTGGATTTCCATCAGGTTGACTGTAAGATGTGCCAGGCAGTCCAATGAGCTTCAGCTGCCCAGACAGACAGACAGACGGACAGGACAGGACAGGACAGACAGACAGACGGACGGACGGACGGGACAGACGGACAGGACAGACAGACGGACGGGACAGGACAGACAGGACAGACGGACGGACGGACGGACGGACGGGACAGGACAGGACAGACGGACGGACGGACGGACGGACGGGACAGGACAGGACAGGACGGACGGACAGGACAGGACAGGACAGGACAGGACAGGACAGGACAGGACAGGACAGGAAAGGACAGACAGCTCAGTCACATCATGCCGATGCACAGCCAAGTCCAGACTGGAGGCTGGGAGGGAGCACCTGATTGGCTGGAAATTATACAGCTTGTTTCTGCTTTTACAACGTTGCGCACACACACACACACACACACACACACACACACACAAAAACACACACACAGACACACACACACACACACACAAACGCACACACACACACACACACACACACACCCCTATAAATAGACCAGTACTGTGCTTGGGTTAGTTTTTAGCTGCAGTTTTGTCTGGGTGATCAAGATACCATTGCCAAAACACACACGACACTGTCACCGCCAATCAAAACAGACCACACACACACACAGGAAGTTAAAGGAATTGTAATACCTCTTAACAGTGTATGAATGAATGGGGTAAAGTCAGGGGGGAAATGAGCAAGGAGTCACTTCCTTTGAGACAGGAAGAGACTCACAGTATATATACATATATATATAACGATACCCTATTTTACAGTCCATAGAATAACAATGGGTTTATTGCTGGTAACATAATGCCAGCATGATGAGGAGGCAGGCTGACGAAGTGTTTTGAAGTGACCGTCAGTAAAACATGCCTTGAATGTCTTTACACATTAACGACAACTGGGTCTACAGGCAGTAAAATCACTCACGGGGCTACAGAATACAGGACAGATCTCTATCTGTCAGCAGAACACTAACAGCTCTCTGTTCTCTGCAGGAGGGTAAACTGCCAACAACATGGACGCCTTCATTAGTCACACAATGTAGCGATTTGTTAGGGGACTGTAGTGAAAACATTTTTTTGCGACGGAAAGTATTTTGCAAAGGAAACAAAGAGTTTCTTTTGGATAAATTCAGGTAGGTCCCTCTCTGTTTGCTTCCTAGTGAATACAGCTCTCTCTCTCTCCTCAGTCGGCCCATCTCTTCTCACCCACAAAGCATCACTGTCTACACCCAAAATGTCCCTAGCAGACAAGAGTCAGAAATACAAAATCAGGTCCATCCATGGAGCAGAGGAACATAGCCTATATGTATGTCAACCTGATACAGATGGTACCTACTGTACACTGAAACAATCATCTCCTGTTAAATATCAGTCTGGAAAAACTAGACGGATTTTGATTCAGTGTCAGTTAACGCAGATGGACATAACCACAGGAGGTAGGATAAAGTAGCTAGCTCACCCTGTGCAGATAGCCACAGGAGGTAGGATAAAGTAGCTAGCTCACCCTGTGCAGATAGCCACAGGAGGTAGGATAAAGTAGCTAGCTCACCCTGTGCAGATAGCCACAGGAGGTAGGATAAAGTAGCTAGCTCACCCTGTGCAGATAGCCACAGGACGTAGGATAAAGTAGCTAGCTCACCCTGTGCAGATAGCCACAGGAGGTAGGATAAATTACTAGCCACAGGAGGTAGGATAAAGTAGCTAGCTCACCCTGTGCAGATAGCCACAGGAGGTAGGATAAAGTAGCTAGCTCACCCTGTGCAGATAGCCACAGGAGGTAGGATAAAGTAGCTAGCTCACCCTGTGCAGATAGCCACAGGACGTAGGATAAAGTAGCTAGCTCACCCTGTGCAGATAGCCACAGGAGGTAGGATAAATTACTAGCCACAGGAGGTAGGATAAAGTAGCTAGCTCACCCTGTGCAGATAGCCACAGGACGTAGGATAAAGTAGCTAGCTTACCCTGTGCAGATAGCCACAGGAGGTAGGATAAAGTAGCTAGCTCACCCTGTGCAGATAGCCACAGGAGGTAGGATAAAGTAGCTAGCTCACCCTGTGCAGATAGCCACAGGAGGTAGGATAAAGTAGCTAGCTCACCCTGTGCAGATAGCCACAGGAGGTAGGATAAAGTAGCTAGCTCACCCTGTGCAGATAGCCAGATACTGGAAATCACATAAGCCTGTTCTAAATTCACTGTCCCTTCACTTCTCCCAATATCTACCCCCAAAACCCAAAACCCAAAACCCAAAACCCAGGACCACCTAGTTCCTTCCGCAGAGAGAACACTTTGTCCCAATCATGAGCTTTTGTGTAGGAGGCTAATTAAAGCATAACGAAGCAAGAGGGGGATTTAGTAAGTAACGGGGGGGGGGGGGGATTAGCCTCATGATTTACTAAAAAAAGTAGCCCCAGTTACTTAGGAAACAGGACAGGCAGAGTGGAGAGAGAGAGAGGGGTCTCCATCTGAATTGATTCAAAATAAAACGGTTCTCTCCTGGTCTGCTGCAGTGATGGTTGAAGCTCATCATTAGGCTGGCTTTCACCTGGTCACTGGTATTTTGATCAGGAGAAAGACAGACTTCTTTTTTTGGGGGGGGGGGGGGAATAATTGAGAAATAGCCAAAGCAGAGTGGCTGGACGTCCCAAATATCTGCTGCCAAAACCCTCCTCCAAAAATCCCCTCCTTACTGTTCCCATGGCAACTAAGCGGCGCTGCCCTGATACAATAGAGTAGTTATCCTTCAGAGCAGAACACCGAGGCTGAGCACGTGCTATCTTACCACACAGCCAGGGCTTCACACAGCCTTACCACACAGTCAGGGCTTCACACAGCCAGGGCTTCACACAGCCTTATCTTATCACACAGTCAGGGCTTCACACAGCCTTACCACACAGTCAGGGCTTCACACAGCCAGTGCTTCACACAGCCATATCTTATCACACAGTCAGGGATTCACAGAGCCTTACCTTACCACACAGTCAGGGCTTCACACAGCCAGGGCTTCACACAGCCTTATCTTATCACACAGCCAGGGCTTCACACAGCCTTATCTTACCACACAGTCAGGGCTTCACACAGCCTTACCTTACCACACAGTCAGGGCTTCACACAGCCTTATCTTACCACACAGTCAGGGCTTCACACAGCCTTACCTTACCACACAGTCAGGGCTTCACACAGCCTTATCTTACCACACAGCCTTATCTTATCACACAGCCAGGGCTTCACACAGCCTTATCTTACCACACAGCCAGGGATTCACACAGCCTTATCTTACCACACAGCCAGGGCTTCACACAGCCTTACCTTACCACACAGTCAGGGATACACACAGCCTTATCTTATCACACAGCCAGGGATTCACACAGCCTTATCTTACCACACAGCCAGGGCTTCACACAGCCTTACCTTACCACACAGTCAGGGATTCACACAGCCTTACTTTACCACACAGCCAGGACTTCACACAGCCTTACCTTACCACACAGCCAGGGCTTCACACAGCCTTATCTTACCACACAGTCAGGGCTTCACACAGCCTTACCACACAGTCAGGGCTTCACACAGCCTTATCTTATCACAAAGCCAGGGCTTCACACAGCCTTACCACACAGCCAGGGCTTCACACAGCCTTATCTTATCACACAGCCAGGGCTTCACACAGCCTTACCACACAGCCAGGGCTTCATACAGCCTTATCTTACCACACAGCCAGGGCTTCACACAGCCTTATCTTTTCACACAGCCAGGGCTTCACACAGCCTTATCTTACCACACAGCCTTATCTTACCACACAGCCAGGGCTTCACACAGCCTTATCTTATCACACAGCCAGGGCTTCACACAGCCTTACCACACAGCCAGGGCTTCATACAGCCTTATCTTACCACACAGCCAGGGCTTCACACAGCCTTATCTTTTCACACAGCCAGGGCTTCACACAGCCTTATCTTTTCACAGAGCCAGGGCTTCACACAGCCTTATCTTACCACACAGCCAGGGCTTCACACAGCCTTATCTTACCACACAGCCAGGGCTTCATACAGCCTTATTTTACCACACAGCCAGGGCTTCACACAGCCTTATCACACAGTCAGGGCTTCACACAGCCTTATCTTACCACACAGCCAGGGCTTCACACAGCCTTATTTTACCACACAGCCAGGGCTTCACACAGCCTTATTTTACCACACAGCCAGGGATTCACACAGCCTTATCTTACCACACAGCCAGGGCTTCACACAGCCTTACCACACAGCCAGGGCTTCACACAGCCTTATCTTACCACACAGCCAGGGCTTCACACAGCCTTATCTTACCACACAGCCAGGGCTTCACACAGCCTTATCTTACCACACAGCCAGGGCTTCACACAGCCTTATCTTACCACACAGCCAGGGCTTCACACAGCCTTATCTTACCACACAGCCAGGGCTTCACACAGCCAGGGCTTCACACAGCCAGGGCTTCACACAGCCTTATCTTATCACACAGCCAGGGCTTCACACAGCCTTACCACACAGCCAGGGCTTCATACAGCCTTATCTTACCACACAGCCAGGGCTTCACACAGCCTTATCTTTTCACACAGCCAGGGCTTCACACAGCCTTATCTTTTCACACAGCCAGGGCTTCACACAGCCTTATCTTACCACACAGCCAGGGCTTCACACAGCCTTATCTTACCACACAGCCAGGGCTTCATACAGCCTTATTTTACCACACAGCCAGGGCTTCACACAGCCTTATCACACAGTCAGGGCTTCACACAGCCTTATCTTACCACACAGCCAGGGCTTCATACAGCCTTATTTTACCACACAGCCAGGGCTTCACACAGCCTTATCACACAGCCAGGGATTCACACAGCCTTATCTTACCACACAGCCAGGGCTTCACACAGCCTTATTTTACCACACAGCCAGGGCTTCACACAGCCTTATCTTACCACACAGCCAGGGCTTCACACAGCCTTATCTTACCACACAGCCAGGGCTTCACACAGCCTTATCTTACCACACAGCCAGGGCTTCACACAGCCTTACCTTACCACACAGCCAGGGCTTCACACAGCCTTATCTTACCACACAGCCAGGGCTTCACACAGCCTTATCTTACCACACAGCCAGGTCTTCACACAGCCTTATCTTACCACACAGCCAGGGCTTCACACAGCCTTATCTTACCACACAGCCAGGGATTCACACAGCCTTATCTTACCACACAGCCAGGGCTTCACACAGCCTTATCTTACCACACAGCCAGGGCTTCACACAGCCTTATCTTACCACACAGCCAGGGCTTCACACAGCCTTATCTTACCACACAGCCAGGGATTCACACAGCCTTATCTTACCACACAGCCAGGGCTTCACACAGCCTTATCTTACCACACAGCCAGGGCTTCACACAGCCTTATTTTACCACACAGCCAGGGCTTCACACAGCCTTATCTTACCACACAGCCAGGGCTTCACACAGCCTTATCTTACCACACAGCCAGGGCTTCACACAGCCTTATTTTACCACACAGCCAGGGCTTCACACAGCCTTATCTTACCACACAGCCAGGGCTTCACACAGCCTTACCACACAGCCAGGGCTTCACACAGCCTTATCTTACCACACAGCCAGGGCTTCACACAGCCTTATCTTACCACACAGCCAGGGCTTCACACAGCCTTATCTTACCACACAGCCAGGGCTTCACACAGCCTTATCTTACCACACAGCCAGGGCTTCACACAGCCAGGGCTTCACACAGCCTTATCTTATCACACAGCCAGGGCTTCACACAGCCTTACCACACAGCCAGGGCTTCATACAGCCTTATCTTACCACACAGCCAGGGCTTCACACAGCCTTATCTTTTCACACAGCCAGGGCTTCACACAGCCTTATCTTTTCACACAGCCAGGGCTTCACACAGCCTTATCTTACCACACAGCCAGGGCTTCACACAGCCTTACCACACAGCCAGGGCTTCATACAGCCTTATCTTACCACACAGCCAGGGCTTCACACAGCCTTATCTTTTCACACAGCCAGGGCTTCACACAGCCTTATCTTACCACACAGCCAGGGCTTCACACAGCCAGGGCTTCACACAGCCTTATCTTATCACACAGCCAGGGCTTCACACAGCCTTACCACACAGCCAGGGCTTCATACAGCCTTATCTTACCACACAGCCAGGGCTTCACACAGCCTTATCTTTTCACACAGCCAGGGCTTCACACAGCCTTATCTTTTCACACAGCCAGGGCTTCACACAGCCTTATCTTACCACACAGCCAGGGCTTCACACAGCCTTATCTTACCACACAGCCAGGGCTTCATACAGCCTTATTTTACCACACAGCCAGGGCTTCACACAGCCTTATCACACAGTCAGGGCTTCACACAGCCTTATCTTACCACACAGCCAGGGCTTCATACAGCCTTATCTTACCACACAGCCAGGGCTTCACACAGCCTTATCACACAGTCAGGGATTCACACAGCCTTATCTTACCACACAGCCAGGGCTTCACACAGCCTTATTTTACCACACAGCCAGGGCTTCACACAGCCTTATCTTACCACACAGCCAGGGCTTCACACAGCCTTATCTTACCACACAGCCAGGGCTTCACACAGCCTTATCTTACCACACAGCCAGGGCTTCACACAGCCTTATCTTACCACACAGCCAGGGCTTCACACAGCCTTATCTTACCACACAGCCAGGGCTTCACACAGCCTTATCTTACCACACAGCCAGGGCTTCACACAGCCTTATCTTACCACACAGCCAGGGCTTCACACAGCCTTATCTTACCACACAGCCAGGGCTTCACACAGCCTTATCTTACCACACAGCCAGGTCTTCACACAGCCTTACCACACAGCCAGGGCTTCACACAGCCTTACCACACAGCCAGGGCTTCACACAGCCTTACCACACAGCCAGGGCTTCACACAGCCTTACCACACAGCCAGGGCTTCACACAGCCAGGGCTTCACACAGCCTTACCACACAGCCAGGGCTTCACACAGCCTTACCACACAGCCAGGGCTTCACACAGCCTTATCTTACCACACAGCCAGGGCTTCACACAGCCTTATCTTACCACACAGCCAGGGCTTCACACAGCCTTATCTTACCACACAGCCAGGGCTTCACACAGCCTTATCTTATCACACAGCCAGGGCTTCACACAGCCTTACCACACAGCCAGGGCTTCATACAGCCTTATCTTACCACACAGCCAGGGCTTCACACAGCCTTATCTTTCACACAGCCAGGGCTTCACACAGCCTTATTTTACCACACAGCCAGGGCTTCACACAGCCTTATCTTACCACACAGCCAGGGCTTCACACAGCCTTATCTTACCACACAGCCAGGGCTTCATACAGCCTTATTTTACCACACAGCCAGGGCTTCACACAGCCTTATCACACAGTCAGGGCTTCACACAGCCTTATCTTACCACACAGCCAGGGCTTCATACAGCCTTATTTTACCACACAGCCAGGGCTTCACACAGCCTTATCACACAGTCAGGGATTCACACAGCCTTATCTTACCACACAGCCAGGGCTTCACACAGCCTTATTTTACCACACAGCCAGGGCTTCACACAGCCTTATCTTACCACACAGCCAGGGCTTCACACAGCCTTATCTTACCACACAGCCTTACCACACAGCCAGGGCTTCACACAGCCTTACCACACAGCCAGGGCTTCACACAGCCTTACCACACAGCCAGGGCTTCACACAGCCAGGGCTTCACACAGCCTTACCACACAGCCAGGGCTTCACACAGCCTTACCACACAGCCAGGGCTTCACACAGCCTTATCTTACCACACAGCCAGGGCTTCACACAGCCTTATCTTACCACACAGCCAGGGCTTCACACAGCCAGGGCTTCACACAGCCAGGGCTTCACACAGCCTTATCTTATCACACAGCCAGGGCCTCACACAGCCTTACCACACAGCCAGGGCTTCATACAGCCTTATCTTACCACACAGCCAGGGCTTCACACAGCCTTATCTTTTCACACAGCCAGGGCTTCACACAGCCTTATTTTACCACACAGCCAGGGCTTCACACAGCCTTATCTTACCACACAGCCAGGGCTTCACACAGCCTTATCTTACCACACAGCCAGGGCTTCATACAGCCTTATTTTACCACACAGCCAGGGCTTCACACAGCCTTATCACACAGTCAGGGCTTCACACAGCCTTATCTTACCACACAGCCAGGGCTTCATACAGCCTTATTTTACCACACAGCCAGGGCTTCACACAGCCTTATCACACAGTCAGGGATTCACACAGCCTTATCTTACCACACAGCCAGGGCTTCACACAGCCTTATTTTACCACACAGCCAGGGCTTCACACAGCCTTATCTTACCACACAGCCAGGGCTTCACACAGCCTTATCTTACCACACAGCCAGGGCTTCACACAGCCTTATCTTACCACACAGCCAGGGCTTCACACAGCCTTATCTTACCACACAGCCAGGGCTTCACACAGCCTTACCACACAGTCAGGGCTTCTAGAATCAGAAGGACAAGTCAGGAGGCTCTGGGTTCTCACTCAGTCACTAAAGAAACCACTCGTTGTCTGTTCTAGTCATTGGTCTCGGTCTGTCTTTTGAACTGTTTTACCACGCAAACTCAGTGTGTGTGTGTGTGTGTGTGTGTGTGTGTAACTTGTCTGGCCAGGCTGAATGCCAACCAGCCGTCAGCCTATCAGAGTCTAGCTGGGGTTGTGTGAACACTGAACAGGTCACGACATGGGTCTCCTGCTGAACTACAGAGGTTTTAAGGCTCAACAGCAACGGTCAGCAAAATCTCTTCAAGAAGGCAAGAGAACTGCCTCTGGCATGTTACAGTACAGTGAAAAGGCTTACACCCTTTCAAAAGAGAGGGATTTTTGAATATTTATAAGATTGCTGGAAAGTGGAAAGAAACACAGAAGCCTGAGCCTGAAATAAAAATCCCTCTGGAAAAGTTTTCTGCTTTATGGCTGTTTCTTCAAGCTGATCAGCGCTGTAGAAATGCCGTTGCATCGTTACTGTGAACCATTTGGTCTGAATTTATAGCAGGAGGTTGTGTTTTTTTACCAGCGCTGAACCCGAAAAAGCTCATAAAATAGTTACTTCATTCCAGATTACAGTAAATCTTTCATTGTTTCTTTTTTGACCATTCTACTTGTTTAAAACAAACATTCGCACACATTGCTGTAAAACACACACATATCAAATCAAATGTATTTATATAGCCCTTCTTACATCAGCTGATATCTCAAAGTGCTGTACAGAAACCCAGCCTAAAACCCCAAACAGCAAGCAATGCAGGTGTAGAAGCACGGTGGCTAGGAAAAACTCCCTAGGAAAAACTCCCTAGAAAGGCCAAAACCTAGGAAGAAACCTAGAGAGGAACCAGGCTATGAGGGGTGGCCAGTCCTCTTCTGCGGGTGCACATATGCAATTACGTATGCACACCCACATTGCACGCACGCACGCGCACACGCACGCAGTCACACGCACACACACTTTTCAGCTGTTTCAGATTCTTGCAGAGTGTGCAGGGCATGTTCTACAGTAAATGTAATTATGGTGCAGCGTGTGAAGAGGGGACAACTTGGCTTCTAGAACAGGAATGATTTCTCCTCCTGGTCATTCGTTCTACTGTTACCAGAGCAACAAGGCCCTGTTAAAACGAACACAGCAGTGCAACGCCATCCAGTCAGTGACCTGACATTCCAGACCATCATTTCCTGAATCTGGATGGGACCAGAAAGAACAGCATGAAGACAATACTGTATCCTCAAGCCTCAGTCACCACATGTAGTGATAACAGCACAAACACCTTCTTCTTCACTACTCAAATCAACAAGAATGGAACTTGTTCAGCAATTTATGCAGATTCTTAGTTTAAATTTGTTTATTAACCTAAATTATCTGCCGAAATTGTTGCAACCCCTATTACTAGCCTGTTCACCCTCTCGTGTCGTCTGAGATCCCCAAAGATTGGAAAGCAGCTGCTGTCATCCCCCTCTTCAAAGGGGGAGACACTCTTGACCCAAACTGCTACAGACCTATATCTATCCTACCCTGCCTTTCTAAAGTCTTCGAAAGCCAAGTCGACAAACAGATTACCAACCATTTCGAATCCCACCGTACCTTCTCTACTATGCAATCTGGTTTCAGAGCTGGTCATGGGTGCACCTCAGTCACGCTCAAGGTCCTAAACGACATCATAACCGCCATCGATAAGAAACAATACTGTGCAGCCGTATTCATTGACCTGGCCAAGGCTTTCGACTCTGTCAATCACCACATCCTCATCGGCAGACTCAATAGCCTTGGTTTCTCAAATGACTGCCTCGCCTGGTTCACCAACTACTTCTTTGATAGAGTTCAATGTGTCAAATCGGATGGCCTGCTGTCCGGACCTCTGGTAGTCTCTATGGGGGTGCCACAGGGTTCAATTCTTGGGCCAACTCTTTTCTCTGTATACATCAATGATGTCGCTCTTGCTGCTGGTGAGTCTCTGATCCACCTCTACGCAGGCGACACCATTCTGTATACTTCTGGCCCTTCTTTGGACACTGTGTTAACAACCCTCCAGACGAGCTTCAATGCCATACAACTCTCCTTCCGTGGCCTCTAACTGCTCTTAAATACAAGTAAAACTAAACGCATCCTCTTCAACCGATCGCTGCCTGCACCTGCCCGCCTGTCCTGCTCACTACTCTGGACGGTTCTGACTTAGAATTTGTGGACAACTACAAATACCTAGGTGTCTGGTTAGACTGTAAACTCTCCTTCCAGACTCACATCAAACATCTCCGATCCAAAGTTAAATCTAGAATTGGCTTCCTATTTCGCAACAAAGCATCCTTCACTCATGCTGCCAAACATACCCTCGTAAAACTGACCATACTACCGATCCTCGACTTCGGCGATGTCATTTAAAAAATAGCCTCCAATACCCTACTCAATAAATTGGATGCAGTTTATCACAGTGCCATCCGTTTTGTCACCAAAGCCCCATATACCACCCACCACTGCGACCTGTACGCTCTCGTTGGCTGGCCCTCGCTTCATACTCGTCGCCAAACCCACTGGCTCCAGGTCATCTACAAGACCCTGCTAGGTAAAGTCCCCCCTTATCTCCGCTCGCTGGTCACCATAGCAGCACCAACCTGTAGCACGCGCTCCAGCAGGTATATCTCTCTGGTCAACCCCAAAGCCAATTCCTCCTTTGGCCGTCTCTCCTTCCAGTTCTCTGCTGCCAATGACTGGAACGAACTACAAAAATCTCTGAAACTGGAAACACTTATCTCCCTCACTAGCTTTAAGCACCAGCTGTCAGAGCAGCTCACAGATCACTGCACCTGTACATAGTCCATCTATAATTTAGCCCAAACAACTACCTCTTCCCCTACTGTATTTATTTATTTATTTTGTTCCTTTGCACCCCATTATTTCTATTTCTACTTTGCACTTTCTTCCACTACAAATCTACCATTCCAGTGTTTTACTTGCTATATTGTATTTACTTTACCACCATGGCATTTTTTTGCCTTTACCTCCCTTATCTCACCTCATTTGCTCACATTGTATATAGACTTATTTTTCTACTGTATTATTGACTGTATGTTTGTTTTACTCCATGTGTAACTCTGTGTTGTTGTATGTGTCGAACTGCATTTGCTTTATCTTAGCCAGGTCGCAGTTGTAAATGAGAACTTGTTCTCAACTGGCCTACCTGGTTAAATAAAGGTGAAATAAAAATAAAAATAAATCAGTACTTTCAAATGGGTGTTTTTCCATTCATATTGTTCAATGTAATTTCTGCATTTTTATTATAATTTCCACACTGTGCCATGCAGCGTGATATTGGCAAAAAATCTAGACCTAATTAACTGGTGAACTGTTGGAATCATGGAAATATAAGGATTATTCATATTCTACAGTGGGCAGCACCTTGAATACATTGTTGTTTGACCTTGAAAAATAATTTATAAATAAGGGAGGAAATATTGACAGGGTAGGAACCAAAGTGTTGGTCAGTGTTTCCAGGTGACCTTAATTGGATTTTACATTACATGTTTTCTTACTTCATGTAGCTAGCGAGACAACATATTCATGCTTCGCCTATTCCTTTCTGATAAGATAAAGCTGCACAAACATGCTTATCTAGGCCTACACAGCACTGGTACCAGGCTGTGTTAGCTAGCTGCGTTTGCTCTGACTCTTACTACATTTAGCAAGCTAGCTAGCCAGCTAACTAGTGAGTAGCGGCTAACACAAATTATTTTAGCAACACCTTGCTAAGAAAAAACAAACTAGCAGATAGTAGTTTGCGGACAGTAGATATACAGACTAATAGTGTATAGAACGCTTGTGGAAAGCAGCATGTCACCAACATTGTTGCATCCATCAGACCATGCAGAGTGAACGGCAAGAAAGTGCTTGTGACTATATGGTCGAGCAACTCCTCTCTCCTCGAGTGACGGGGCAACAGCAGGAGGAGGAGGAGGAGAGAGATGACTCGAATAGCAAATGGCGTAAACTATAAAAACGCTACATTATACACACCGGGGTTGCATATCACATTTAATTAACAAACCAAACATTGAAATACTATTATAGAAGGTAAAGTAAAAACTCAAACCGGAACATTGAAGTGCATCAATGCCGGTGATTAAAGTGTGACACCAACCCAGGCCTGGAGTTATCCCTCCCTGTCCTAATGTAGATCAACCAGGCCTGGAGTTATCCCTCCCTGTCCTAATGTAGATCAACCAGGCCTGGAGTTATCCCTCCCTGTCCTAATGTAGATCAACCAGGCCTGGAGTTATCCCTCCCTGTCCTAATGTAGATCAACCAGGCCTGGAGTTATCCCTCCCTGTCCTAATGTAGATCAACCAGGCCTGGAGTTATCCCTCCCTGTCCTAACGTAGATCAACCAGGCCTGGAGTTATCCCTCCCTGTCCTAATGTAGATCAACCAGGCCTGGAGTTATCCCTCCCTGTCCTAATGTAGATCAACCAGGCCTGGAGTTATCCCTCCCTCCCTGTCCTAACATAGATCAACCAGGCCTGGAGTTATCCCTCCGTCCCTGTCCTAACGTAGATCAACCAGGCCTGGAGTTATCCCTCCCTCCCTGTCCTAACGTAGATCAACCAGGCCTGGAGTTATCCCTCACTCCCTGTCCTTACAAAGATCAACCAGGCCTGGAGTTATCCCTCCCTGTCCTAACGTAGATCAACCAGGCCTGGAGTTATCCCTCCCTGTCCTAACGTAGATCAACCAGGCCTGGAGTTATCCCTCCCTGTCCTAATGTAGATCAACCAGGCCTGGAGTTATCCCTCCCTGTCCTAACGTAGATCAACCAGGCCTGGAGTTATCCCTCCCTGTCCTAATGTAGATCAACCAGGCCTGGAGTTATCCCTCCCTGTCCTAATGTAGATCAACCAGGCCTGGAGTTATCCCTCCCTCCCTGTCCTAACATAGATCAACCAGGCCTGGAGTTATCCCTCCGTCCCTGTCCTAACGTAGATCAACCAGGCCTGGAGTTATCCCTCCCTCCCTGTCCTAACGTAGATCAACCAGGCCTGGAGTTATCCCTCACTCCCTGTCCTTACAAAGATCAACCAGGCCTGGAGTTATCCCTCCCTGTCCTAACGTAGATCAACCAGGCCTGGAGTTATCCCTCCCTGTCCTAACGTAGATCAACCAGGCCTGGAGTTATCCATCCCTGTCCTAACGTAGATCAACCAGGCCTGGAGTTATCCCTCCCTGTCCTAACATAGATCAACCAGGCCTGGAGTTATCCCTCCCTGTCCTAACGTAGATCAACCAGGCCTGGAGTTATCCCTCCCTGTCCTAACGTAGATCAACCAGGCCTGGAGTTATCCCTCCCTGTCCTAACGTAGATCTACCAGGCCTGGAGTTATCCATCCCTATCCTAACGTAGATCTACCAGGCCTGGAGTTATCCCTCCCTGTCCTAACATAGATCTACCAGGCCTGGAGTTATCCATCCCTGTCCTAACATAGATCAACCAGGCCTGGAGTTATCCCCCCCTGTCCTAACATAGATCTACCAGGCCTGGAGTTATCCATCCATGTCCTAACGTAGATCGACCAGGCCTGGAGTTATCCCTCCCTCCCTGTCCTAACGTAGATCAACCAGGCCTGGAGTTATCCCCCCCTGTCCTAACGTATTGCACAAGTTAACTGCAGGTATTAACTTAAAAAGTAAACTCAGCAAAAAAAGAAACGTCTCACAGTACAGACATTGTAGTTTATTGCCCTGGCCACATCTGCAGTCCTCATGCCTCCTTGCAGCATGCCTAAGGCAGGTTCACGCAGATCAGCAGGGACCCTGGACATCTTTATTGTTTTGTTTTTCAGAGTCAGTAGAAAGGCCTCTTTAGTGTCCTAAGTTTTCATAACTGTGACCTTAATTGCCGACCGTCTGTAAGCTGTTAGCGTCTTAACGACCGTTCCACAGGTGCATGTTCATTAATTGTTTATGGTTCACTGAACAAAATATTCAAATATATATATATATATATATATATATATATATATATATATATATATATATATATATTTTAAATAAATAGTTTCAACGGTATTGAAAAACCATCCTGTGGCCATTTCCAAATCCTGTGGAATACTGTCCTGTATGGTAACCCAGTCAAGTCTAGTCTGTGTGCACCCCTGGCTTTGTGGCCAGCCACTAAGTCTAACAGACTGTGCCAGCAGAAGGAAGCTTCACTCTGCAGGTTTTGGAGCCAGGGCCTGGCAAGGCTGGCTGCCAAGGTAGGGCACTCTGGACAGAGGGAGACTGACCATGGCTACTTTCTTGCCCTTTGTGCTGTTGTCTGTGCCCAATAATGTTTTTACCATGTTGTGTTGCTACCATGTTGTGTTGCTACCATGCTGTGGTCGTCATGTGTTGCTGCCATGCTGTTGTTTCTGTCTTATGTCTCTTTATGTAGTGTTGTTTCTCTTGTTGTGATGTGTGTTTTGTCCTAGATTTATATTTTATTTTTAATTCCAGCCCCTGTCCCCGCAGGAGGCCTTTTGCCTTCTGGTAGGCCGTCTTTGTAAAATAAGAATTTGTCCTTAACTGACTTGTCTAGTTAAATATAGTGCACTATTTTTGACCAGAGCCCTATAGAACCCTATTCCCTATATAGTGCACTACTTTAGACCAGGGCCCTATAGAACCCTATTCCCTATATAGTGCACTACTTTAGACCAGAGCCCTATAGAACCCTATTCCCTATATAGTGCACTACTTTAGACCAGAGCCCTATAGAACCCTATTCCCTATATAGTGCACTACTTTAGACCAGGGCCCTATAGAACCCTATTCCCTATATATAGTGCACTACTTTTGACCAGAGCCCTATAGAACCCTGCTCTGGTCAAAAGTAGTACACTATATAGGGAATAGGGTGCCATTTGGCAGGCTGACCATGTGGGTTGGGTCATGATTTCCATAGCAATAGAATTACCGGAACAGACAAAGCCCTTCAGCTCACAGCAACTAGACTGGTACACTTACTGGTACGGCCAAGTGGGTACACTAGTGCTGCCAGTCAACCCATATAAAGGAACATTGACATGAATGGGATTGTCTGTTCTAGTAATTCTGTTTCTATGATTAGAACCCATGCAGCTTGGAGAGTCCTCTACAACACAGACGGATCTAACAGCAGAGCGTTGGCAATAAGATGGACAAAGCCAAAAATCAACAGTATCTATCTATCTAGCAATAAGCATTAGACACACACACACACCGCAAAACAAGTCCTGTAGAATAACATATGGTGGATTATCCTGATCCACTAATTCTTGTTTTGTCAAAGTTTTAGGCCAAATGTGCATAGCATTATCAACTGCACCTAGCCAGGGACAGATGAATCGCTGTTACAGAGATGAATCGCTGTTACAGAGATGAATCGCTGTTACAGAGATGAATCGCTGTTACAGAGATGAATCGCTGTTACAGAGATGAATCGCTGTTACAGAGATGAATCACTGATGAATCATTATCACAGAGATGAATCACTCTCTAAAACACCCGTCGAGGAGGACCAAGAGCCTGTTCTGACACCATAGATAGTCATAACTATTATTCTACAATTTAGAAAATAGTAAAAATAAAGAAAAAGCCTTGAATGAGTAGGTGTGTCCAAACGTTTGACTGGTGCTGTACATCCTAGATGAGTCAGAATACCCAGGAAAAACTACTTCCCTGCATATTACCTCTAATGTAGCATGATAATGATATCCATGACCTAAAACTGGTTTAGGCTACAATTTTCTGCCTAAAATCGGCATTATCGTCAATGTTATTACCCAATTCAAACACATCAGCGTTATCATCAAGCAATAGGAGCAACATGACAGGAACAAAAGCCCTCGGTGTTATTGTATCTAATCAGAAACAAGGCCTGAGAAAGCCCTCGGTGTTATTGTATCTAATCAGAAACAAGGCCTGAGAAAGCCCTCGGTGTTATTGTATCTAATCAGAAACAAGGCCTGAGAAAGCCCTCGGTGTTATTGTATCTAATCAGAAACAAGGCCTGAGAAAGCCCTCGGTGTTATTGTATCTAATCAGAAACAAGGCCATGAGACGAGGCTGGTTCACTGTGATTAGCAGAACACAATTAGTGCTGTGGTTGAGGTCTGTGTGTGTGTGTGGTTGTGTGTGTGTGGTGTGTGTGTGTGTGTGTGTGTGTGTGTGTGGTTGTGTGTGTGTGGTTGTGTGTGTGTGTGTGTGGTTGTGTGTGTGTGTGTGTGTGGTTGTGTGTGTGTGTGTGTGTGGTTGCGTGGTTGTGTGTGTGGTTGTGTGTGCGTGTGTGCGTGTGCGCGTGTGTGCGTGTGTGTGTGTGTGTGTGTGTGGTTAGAGGGGGTAAGAAGGCAGGATCTAATTACATGTTGACCGTCATGGGACAAAAAGGCTTCCACATGCTTCCCATCTGGAACCGTTTGGAACCGCTTGGAACCGCTTGGAACCGCTTGGAACCGCTTGGAACCGTTTGGAACCGCTTGGAACCGTTCGGAACCGTTCTCACAGGGTTTTTCCGGCTGTTTGTGCACACATACAAATTTCTCGAGGCAAGCTGAAGTTCAGAAGCCTAAGGTGATTGGTCAATTGTAGGGATTCTTCAATTAAGTGTTTGTTGTCGTTCAACGTAAAAAATAAATAAAATAAATGACAGATTTATCTTAGATTAATTCTGACTATTTTGAGGAAGTGTATACCAGCTACGGCATCTCAAGATGGACAAACAGTACTATTGACGCTTTATTCTCGTTTTTGAAGCGAAGGTCTTTTAAGGGTGTATGCGAGCACACTAGTTCGGTTCGTGGAAGCCTTTAATCTCACTCTCATCAGTTTGGATGCTGCCTGCAGAACTACAGTAGCTGTTGTCATAGCATACCAAAGCACAGTATCTCACTAGTGAGATATATTTAGCAAATACTTCACTAAATACATGGAATTCAATTCAAACAAAGGGCATATAGGCTCTCTTTGCAGTGTATGCATGAGAGAGAGAGAGAGAGAGAGAGAGAGAGACAGAGACAGAGACAGAGACAGAGACAGAGACAGAGAGACAGAGAGACAGAGAGACAGAGAGACAGAGAGACAGAGAGACAGAGACAGAGAGAGAGAGAGAGAGAGAGAGAGAGACAGAGAGAGAGACAGAGAGAGACAGAGAGAGACAGAGAGAGAGAGACAGAGAGAGAGAGTGTATACCAGAGACAGAGACAGAGAGAGACAGAGAGTATACCAGAGAGACAGAGAGTATACCAGAGAGACAGAGAGAGAGACAGAGAGAGAGAGACAGAGAGAGACAGAGAGAGAGACAGAGAGAGAGAGACAGAGAGAGAGAGACAGAGAGAGACAGAGAGAGACAGAGAGAGAGAGAGAGAGAGACAGAGAGAGACAGAGACAGAGACAGAGAGAGACAGAGACAGACAGAGACAGAGACAGAGAGAGACAGAGACAGAGAGAGACAGAGAGAGACAGAGAGAGAGAGAGAGACAGAGAGAGACAGAGAGAGACAGAGACAGAGAGAGAGAGAGAGAGAGAGAGTGTATACCAGAGAGAGAGACAGAGAGAGACAGAGAGAGAGACAGAGAGACAGAGAGAGAGACAGAGACAGAGACAGAGACAGAGAGAGAGAGAGAGGTGAGATCATACAATTCAAACTGTCAGTTTAACATCTGTACAAGGCTATTTTGGCCAGGCTCGTGAAAGTAGCAGCCAGCTCCGACTGTGGAAACTTCATCCCAAACGGCACCCTCATCCCTATTTAGTGCACTACTTTAACCAGGCCTCTGTACAGGATACAGTGTTCAACAGGGCTCTAACGCTGACATTTGTTTTTACAAGTTGCTCTTAAGTTGAAAACTTTAGGAGCACATAAAGAAATTTATAGAAGCACAATTAAAAGTAGTTGAGGAAGAGTGTTTTTTTCTTTTATTTTATTATGGTAAAAGTTAACCTTCTAGGTTTAAAATTGAAGACGTGACAAACAGGCATATCCCCCACCACCAACCTCAATTTATCACCCACTTTACGGCACTCCAAACTACAGCGCTCGTCTTTCCTTATTTGGTCTGTTTTCATGACTACGAAGACTCAGCGTTTGTTGTTCGGGTGTCATGCGTACGTTTGCTAAATCTTGTCAACAAACAACAACAACAACAACAAAGCTTTTCAAGTGGTTTGGAAATATCAAAAAAGGGTTTTGTTATGAACAAACCATCAGCCTCTATAGAATTACATGTAAGGTATTGTCTTCTCCTTTTCCCAACCAACAAATGCACAAAAGTTGGCATAGTGTCAGTAGCTGTGCAGAGCCCCAGGCTGGAGAGCAGTTGTGTGTGTGTGTGTATGGGGGGGGGTTGGTGCCTTGCTCAAGGGCACAAAGGCAGGAGACGGTATATAAGATCAATAACCAGCAGCCTTCCCAGCTGTAAATTCAATTCCATTGCCATTTTTTGTGTGTTACGCGGCCCGGGGCTTACATTTACATTTACAGTTACGTTTTAGTCATTTTAGCAGACGCTCTTATCCAGAGCGACTTACAGTAGTGAATGCATACATTTCATTTAAAACAATTTTTTTATCCGTACTGGTCCCCCGTGGGAATCGAACCCACAACCCTGGCGTTGCAAACACCATGCTCTACCAACTGAGCTACACGGGGCCGTAAATACAGCAGCTGGTCCACCTCTCCAATCTCAATCCTGGTTTTTTGGGGACATATTCTTATTATCAAATAATGATCAACAAAAATCAAGCTGATTTGAAAATCAGTCTTAATAAGGCAAAGGGCTATTACAGGATCTAATGAATCCGTGTGGTGCCATGAATACAATGGTTCAAGATCAGGACGACAACAACAATGGGTATGGAACTGGAAGGATCCCCTGTACCACATCCTGTACCACATCCTCTACCACATCCTGCCATCGTGCCCTTGAGCAAGGCACTTAACACCCCCACCCCCACAATTGCTCTCCAGACAGGGGTTGCAGCACTGCATGGTGTAGGGAAAAGCAGAAGGACACATTTCCATTCTAACCAATGGACAACCAGGTAGTATTCATTGTATCCTTATCCCAAGATGCCTCTCTGCACATCTCTATACCCACACCACTGTTGCCTCTATTGCACCACTGTACAAAGTATTCCATGTATTGTACTACACTGCCATTACTGTATGTATGGCTTCTATTTAATTGTTCTATGTAAACTAGCCTGTATCTTTAAAAACAGTTTTTATTACTATGACGACTTAAAATATTTGACACTGAAACGACTAAAATGTCTCTATTACCATGACTACTTGGGGTGTTATTGTGAATGAGTTGTTTATTGTGAAAGATTGTGATATTGTGAGAGACTAAATGTGGCATTATAACATGTTACCTTTGGCAACAAATGAGAGAGCTGAAATGAGAGCTCCAATGAGAGAGCTGAAATGAGAAAGCTCCAATGAGAGAGCTCCAATGAGAGAGCTGAAATGAGAGAGCTGAAATGAGAGAGCTGACATGAGAGAGCTCCAATGAGAGAGCTCCAATGAGAGAGCTGACATGAGAGAGCTGAAATGAGAGAGCTCCAATGAGAGAGCTCCAATGAGAGAGCTCCAATGAGAGAGCTCCAATGAGAGAGCTGAAATGAGAGAGCTGACATGAGAGAGCTCCAATGAGAGAGCTCCAATGAGAGAGCTCCAATGAGAGAGCTCCAATGAGAGAGCTGAAATGAGAGAGCTGAAATGAGAGAGCTCCAATGAGAGAGCTCCAATGAGAGAGCTGAAATGAGAAAGCTCCAATGAGAGAGCTGAAATGAGAGAGCAATGAGAGAGCTCCAATGAGAGAGCTCCAATGAGAGAGCTCCAATGAGAGAGCTCCAATGAGAGAGCTCCAATGAGAGAGCTGACATGAGAGAGCTGACATGAGAGCTCCAATGAGAGAGCTGAAATGAGAGAGCTGAAATGAGAGCTCCAATGAGAGCTGAAATGAGACCTTTGAACTTGAGATGGGTTATATGGAACGAAGTGAAATCTGGATACTGACAGGCCTATAACATCTGACACGTAGACTAATATGAAATGAACTCCTGCAGAATAAAGTAGGGTAAGCGCACCGATTATCTTCTAACATCAAAAAATAAATACAAAATAAAATAAAAAACAAGGAAACTATGAATGACTAATTAACTAGGACCAGTACGGAGAATTAACTAGCGAATAACTAATTAACTAATGAATAACTAATTAACTAGGACCAGTACGGAGAATTAACTAGCGAATAACTAATTAACTAATGAATGACTAATTAACTAACGATTGACTAATTAACTAGGACCAGTACGGAGAATTAACTAGCGAATAACTAATTAACTAATGAATAACTAATTAACTAGGACCAGTACGGAGAATTAACTAGCGAATAACTAATTAACTAATGAATAACTAATTAACTAGGACCAGTACGGAGAATTAACTAGCGAATAACTATGAATAACTAATTAACTAACGATTGACTAATTAACTAGGACCAGTACGGAGAATTTTTTTTAATGAAATGTATGCATTCACTACTGTAAGTTGCTCTGGATAAGAGCGTCTGCTAAATGACTACAATGTCAAATGTAAATGGTTAACGAATTAACTAGCGAATAACTAATTAACTAATGAATAACTAATTAAAGAATGAATAACTAATTAACTAATGAATAACTAATTAACTAATGAATAACGATTGACTAATTAACTAACGATTGACTAATTAACTACGTGATTAGTTAACGAATAAGTATTTAACTAATGAATAACTAATTATTGTCATATGTAACACTAATGCTCAAAATCATCCTCAATCATCTTCTCCTCGTGAACCAGGGATGTGACTAATAAATAAAAATGTCTTCACGTTTAACTGGTTTTGTATTTTCCGTTAAAATGATAAAAACAATTTGTAAAATTCCATGTGAATTTCACAATGCAGCTGTGCTGCTGTCAGTAAGAGACTATAGACTGAACACACATCATTAGTGACGAGAAAGAACAGGGTTGTACTCATTCATCCAAACAAGATTTTCTATTGGACAAATTTCATTCAATTTGCTTCCGTTTTTAGAAACGTTTTGCAACAGAATCGACGAAATTAATATGCCCCTCAGGAGAACCAGCATGAGGGAGAGAGAGGAGGGGGGGAGGGAGAAAGATAGAAACCGTGAGGAGAGGGGGGAGGGAGAAAGATAGAAACCGTGAGGAGAGGGGGAGGGAGAAAGAAAGAAACCGTGGGGAGAGGGGGAGGGAGAAAGATAGAAACCGTGGGGAGAGGGGGAGGGAGACTTCTTTGGTATGATGCTACAAGCTTGGCACACCTGTATTTGGGGAGTTTCTCCCATTCTTCTCTGCAAATTCTCTCAAGCTCTGTCAGGTTGGATGGGGAGCGTTGCTGCACAGCTATTTGTGTTCTTGGGGACCTTCAATGCTGCAGAAATGTTTTGGTAGCCTTCCCCAGATCTGTGCCTCGACACAATCCTGTCTCGGAGCTCTACAGACAACTCCTTCGACCTCATGGCTTGGTTTTTGCTCTGACATGCACTGTCAACTGTGGGACCTTATATAGACAGATGTGTGCCTTTCCAAATCATGTCCAATCAATTGACTTTACCACAGGTGGACTCCAATCAAGTTGTAGAAACATCTCAAAGATGATCAATGGAAACAGGATGCACCTGAGCTCAACTTTGAGTCTCATTTTTTTTTAATACATTTTGCAAAAAAATAAAAAAAATAAGCTGTTTTCGCTTTGGCATTTTGGGGTATTGTGTGTCGGTTGATGAGGAAATGTTTTAATTTAGTACATTTTGGAATAAGGCTGTAACGTAGCAAAATGTGTAAAAAGGAAGGGGTCTGAATATTTTCTGAATGCACTGTACTAATGCTAAAAATACTTTAAAAATCTTCTCATGAACTATAAGTCAGACTGACTAGCTTAGCCTCTAATTAATTTGAGAACTAACCTACAGCACTAGACTAAACTTCACTCGCGTCATCCTTGTGGTATTGAGAGATAAACATGGTAATGCTTTCACTGATTGCACATAAAGAGAGATAGTTCCAACATGATAAGAGTGCTTGGTTTCTTATCCAACTGATAGTGTCCTTTGTCATCCTGTGAACCCCATTCATTGCTGCTCCCAGCTAAATGTTATATTTTGTTTATTTTTTACAATTTTAATTGAAAACAATCACAATCAGGCACTTAATTGTTACCCACGGCTGGCGTGGAATCGCCCTTGTGTAAGTTGTACTGCGGCCAAACAAAAGGAGAGAGAGAGATGGACAGAGAAAGAGAGAGGGGGAAACAACAGAAGAGTCTGAGGCATCACAGTCCCTCCACCTTAGGTCCTGGCTGGCACTGAGGCAGAAAACAAGCACAACCAGACATTTGATCATTTCAGAAATGAAAAACGATGTGTCGAGGGGGGAGCGAGTTCTGACAACTGCTACAACTCCCCCTCTGACTCAGAACAACGGATTCACATGTTGATGAGAGAGAGATATAGAGACAGAGAGGAGAGAGAGGAGAGAGGAGAGAGAGGAGAGAGAGACAGAGAGGAGAGAGAGACAGAGAGAGAAGAGAGAGGAGAGAGGGAGAGAGACAGAGAGAGACAGAGAGAGACAGAGAGAGAGATATAGAGACAGAGAGGAGAGAGAGACAGAGAGAGAAGAGAGAGGAGAGAGAGGAGAGAGACAGAGAGAGGAGAGAGAGGAGAGAGACAGAGAGAGACAGAGAGAGACAGAGAGGAGAGAGAGACAGAGAGAGAAGAGAGAGGAGAGAGACAGAGAGAAGAGAGAGGAGAGAGGGAGAGAGACAGAGAAGAGAGAGAGACAGAGAGGAGAGAGAGAGACAGAGAAGAGAGAGAGACAGAGAAGAGAGAGAGACAGAGAGACAGAGCTCAGCCCCATACTGTATAGCTATATAGAGAGAGTGGGTCCTCAGAGAGTTTGGTGAAATTCTGCATGTAGCATAAAGCTAGACCACTAAATCAAATCAAATGTATTTATATAGCCCTTCGTACATCAGCTGATATCTCAAAGTGCTGTACAGAAACCCAGCCTAAAAACCCCACACAGCAAGCAATGCAGGTGTAGAAGCACGGTGGCTAGGAAAAACTCCCTAGAAAGGTCAAAACCTAGGAAGAAACCTAGAGAGGAACCAGGCTATGAGGGGTGGCCAGTCCTCTTCTGGCTGTGCCGGGTGGAGATTATAACAGCACATGGCCAAGATGTTCAAATGTTCATAAATGACCAGCATGGTCAGATAATAATAATCACAGTTGTCGAGGGTGCAACAAGTCAGCAACTCAAGAGTAAGTGTCAGTTGGCTTTTCATAGCCGATCTTTGAGAGTATCTCTACCGCTCCTGCTGTCTCTAGAGAGTTGAAAACAGCAGGTCTGGGACAGGTAGCACGTCCGGTGAACAGGTCAGGGTTCCAGCAGGTCTGGGAACAGCAGGTTTGGGAACAGCAGGTCTGGGAACAGCAGGTCTGGGACAGCAGGTCTGGGAACAGCAGGTCTGGGACAGCAGGTCTGGGAACAGCAGGTCTGGGAACAGCAGGTCTGGGAACAGCAGGTCTGGGACAGCAGGTCTGGGACAGCAGGTCTGGGACAGGGAGCACGTCCGGTGAACAGGTCAGGGTTCCAGCAGGTCTGGGACAGCAGGTCTGGGACAGGGAGCACGTCCGGTGAACAGGTCAGGGTTCCAGCAGGTCAGGGTTCCAGCAGGTCTGGGAACAGCAGGTCTGGGAACAGCAGGTCTGGGACAGCAGGTCTGGGAACAGGTGCAACTGGCTACACTGCAGGGCCGTAATGGAGGAGAAAGACTAGCAGCAGCACACAGCTGATACAGAAGCTGATACAGTAGCTGATACAGTAGCTGATACAGTAGGTCAGAAGATGCAACCTCTTAGTAGCCTAACATACTGGAATAAAAGTTCATAGCAAAACCATGACCAGGATGTCTTGTCTTGACATCCAGCCAGTCAGACGTCCAGCCATCCAGCCAGCCATCCAGCCATCCAGCCAGCCATCCAGTCAGCCAGCCAGCCAGCCAGCCATTCAGCCAGCCAGACATCCAGCCAGCCAGACATCCAGCCAGCCAGCCATCCAGTCGGCCAGCCAGCCATCCAGTCAGCCAGACATCCAGCCAGACATCCAGCCAGCCAGACATACAGTCGGCCAGACATCCAGTCAGCCAGCCAGCCATCCAGTCAGCCAGACATCCAGCCAGCCAGACATCCAGTCAGAAGATGCAACCTCTTAGTAGCCTAACATACTGGAATAAAAGTTCATAGCAAAACCATGACCAGGATGTCTTGTCTTGACATCCAGCCAGTCAGACGTCCAGCCATCCAGCCATCCAGTCAGCCAGCCAGCCAGCCAGCCAGCCAGCCAGACATCCAGCCAGCCATCCAGTCAGACAGCCAGCCAGACATTCAGCCAGTCAAACATCCAGCCAGCCAGACAGCCAGCCATCCAGCCAGCCAGCCAGCCAGCCAGACATTCAGCCAGTCAGACATCCAGCCAGCCAGACATCCAGCCAGCCAGACATCCAGCCAGCCAGCCAGCCATCCAGTCAGCCAGACATCCAGCCAGACATCCAGCCAGCCAGCCATCCAGTCGGCCAGCCATCCATCCAGTCAGCCAGACATCCAGCCAGCCAGACATCCAGCCAGCCAGCCACCCAGTCAGTCAAACGTAATTACCGAGCTCTGTAATTATTCTCAGTGGCTCAGCATAGGTAATTTAGTCTGTCTAAAACCAGATCCTTTTCCAACAGAAGCAGCACGAACTGTTCGGCTAGGTTAAAACCAGCAACACTGATCTGTGTAGCTGCAGAGAAGCTAGGCTAGGCTAACACCAGAAACACTGATCTGTGCAGCTACAGAGAAGCTAGGCTAGGCTAAAACCAGCAACGCTGATCTGTGTAGCTGCAGAGAAGCTAGGCTAGGCTAAAACCAGCAACGCTGATCTGTGTAGCTGCAGAGAAGCTAGGCTAGGCTAATACCAGCAACACTGATCTGTGTAGCTGCAGAGAAGCTAGGCTAGGCTAACACCAGCAACACTGATCTGTGTAGCTGCAGAGAAGCTAGGCTAGGCTAACACCAGCAACACTGATCTGTGTAGCTGCAGAGAAGCTATGCTAGGCTAACACCAGCAACACTGATCTGTGTAGCTGCAGAAAAGCTAGGCTAGGCTAAAACCAGCAACACTGATCTGTGTAGCTGCAGAGAAGCTAGGCTAGGCTAACACCAGCAACGCTGATCTGTGTAGCTGCAGAGAAGCTAGGCTAGGCAAACACCAGCAACACTGATCTGTGTAGCTGCAGAGAAGCTAGGCTAGGCTAACACCAGCAACACTGATCTGTGTAGCTGGAGAGATGCTAGGCTAGGCTAAAACCAGCAACACTGATCTGTGTAGCTGCAGAGAAGCTATGCTAGGCTAACACCAGCAACACTGATCTGTGTAGCTGCAGAGAAGCTAGGCTAGGCTAAAACCAGCAACACTGATCTGTGTAGCTGCAGAGAAGCTATGCTAGGCTAAAACCAGCAACACTGATCTGTGTAGCTGCAGAGAAGCTAGGCTAGGCTAAAACCAGCAACACTGATCTGTGTAGCTGCAGAGAAGCTAGGCTAGGCTAACACCAGCAACACTGATCTGTGTAGCTACAGAGAAGCTAGGCTAGGCTAAATACCGGCTAAGCTAAAGAGAGCTAGTCAGAATACAGTACTTACAGCAATAGCACATCCCGGTCGTCACATATAAAAACACCTGACAAAAACCTCTCACCAGTCCAATCCCACTTCCTGGTCTGCTGTTCCTCTAGCTGTTCCTCCTCCTCAGTAAATTCAACAGCAGCAGGAAGTTCCTACAGACGCACATCAAGCAGCAGCCACCTCCGTACTGTAGTACATGACGCCTCTTATTAACCAATAGAAGCAGGGAGAACAGCTCACGCTGCCCTATCCCAAACCCAAATCCTCTGGCTCAGACACAACTGGTAATCTATACTTTCTATAATATTCAGTAGATGTACAGGTGATGGAACGAAATCCCACAATCAGAGAATATAAAATTCACATCAGCTACAACTCAATCCATCTGCTACATATGAGTCGGTGCTTTACATTCCAACATCTCTCTCTCTCTTTTTCAGAATCTCTGCCTTTTAGGATCTGTCTTCTTTGTACATTCTCCTGGCATGGAGGTGAATCCCCCTGGCCTGGCAGAGATCTCTCTCTGTGTGGGTTCTGCAGACTACAGCATCTCTCTCTCTCTCTGTCTCTCTCTCTCTGTCTCTCTGTCTCTCTCTCTCGCTCTCTCCTCTCTCCTCTCTGCTCTCTGTCTGTCTCTCTCTCTCTCTTTGTCTCTCTCTCTCTCTCTCTCTCTCTCTGTCTCTCTCTCTCTCTGTCTCTCTCTCTCGCTCTCTCTCTGTCTCTCTCTCTCTGTCTCTCTGTCTCTCTCTCTCGCTCTCTCTCCTCTCTCTCTCGCTGCTCTCTCTCTCGCTCTGCTCTCTCTCTCTCTGCTCTCTCTCCTGCTCTCTCTCTGCCTCTCTCTCTCTCTCTCCTCTCTCTCTCGCTGCTCTCTCTCTCGCTCTGCTCTCTCTCGCTCTGCTCTCTCTCCTCTCTCTCTCGCTCTCGCTCTGCTCTCTCTCTCGCTCTGCTCTCTGCCTCTCTCTCTCTCTCTCTCCGAACAGCACAGCCATCCCGTACCGCAGTGAAAACTGCTGTATGGGACTTAACCCTCACCGTGCCAGAGATGGGACGAGAGAGTTCTCACACACACACACACACACACACACACCACACACACACACTACGGGAACCTTCCTGTGCCTGCTGCTCCCACTCTGCATGTGGGCCAGATAATGACATTATACTATGTTATCCTGGGTGAGCAGCGTTGCATTACAAGCACGGGCATATAATATAATATCCCATAAGGACATGCTAAAACAACATGGGACATTTTAGCGCAATGGCTAGGAGTTGGCTAATAATCACAAACCGATCCCTGACCAAGCTACTACGCAGTGGTTAGAGTGGAGGGGAGGCAGGTAGCTTAGTGGTTAGAGTGGAGGGGCGGCAGATAGCCTAGTGGTTAGAGTGGAGGGACGGCAGGTAGCCTAGTGGTTAGAGTGGAGGGGCGGCAGATAGCCTAGTGGTTAGAGTGGAGGGACGGCAGGTAGCCTAGTGGTTAGAGTGGAGGGACGGCAGGTAGCCTAGTGGTTAGAGTGGAGGGGCGGCAGATAGCCTAGTGGTTAGAGTGGAGGGGCGGCAGGTAGCCTAGTGGTTAGAGTGGAGGGGCGGCAGATAGCCTAGTGGTTAGAGTGGAGGGGCGGCAGATAGCCTAGTGGTTAGAGTGGAGGGGCGGCAGGTAGCCTAGTGGTTAGAGTGGAGGGGCGGCAGGTAGCCTAGTGGTTAGAGTGGAGGGACGGCAGGTAGCCTAGTGGTTAGAGTGGAGGGATGGCAGGTAGCCTAGTGGTTAGAGCGGAGGGGAGGCAGGTAGCCTAGTGGTTAGAGTGGAGGGGCGGCAGATAGCCTAGTGGTTAGAGTGGAGGGGCGGCAGGTAGCCTAGTGGTTAGAGTGGAGGGGAGGCAGGTAGCCTAGTGGTTAGAGTGGAGGGGCGGCAGGTAGCCTAGCGGTTAGAGTGGAGGGGAGGCAGGTAGCCTAGTGGTTAGAGTGGAGGGGCGGCAGGTAGCCTAGCGGTTAGAGTGGAGGGGAGGCAGGTAGCCTAGTGGTTAGAGTGGAGGGGCGGCAGGTAGCCTAGCGGTTAGAGTGGAGGGGAGGCAGGTAGCCTAGCGGTTAGAGTGGAGGGGAGGCAGGTAGCCTAGTGGTTAGAGTGGAGGGGCGGCAGGTAGCCAAGCGGTTAGAGTGGAGGGGAGGCAGGTAGCCTAGCGGTTAGAGTGGAGGGGAGGCAGGTAGCCTAGTGGTTAGAGTGGAGGGGCGGCAGGTAGCCTAGTGGTTAGAGTGGAGGGGAGGCAGGTAGCCTAGTGGTTAGAGTGGAGGGGCGGCAGGTAGCCTAGTGGTTAGAGTGGAGGGGTGGCAGGTAGCCTAGTGGTTAGAGTGGAGGGGCGGCAGGTAACCTAGTGGTTAGAGTGGAGGGGCGGCAGGGTAGCCTAGTGGTTAGAGTGGAGGGGAGGCAGGTAGCCTAGTGGTTAGAGTGGAGGGGCGGCAGGTAGCCTAGTGGTTAGAGTGGAGGGGCGGCAGGTAGCCTAGTGGTTAGAGTGGAGGGGCGGCAGGTAGCCTAGTGGTTAGAGTGGAGGGGAGGCAGGTAGCCTAGTGGTTAGAGTGGAGGGATGGCAGGTAGCCTAGTGGTTAGAGCGGAGGGGAGGCAGGTAGCCTAGTGGTTAGAGTGGAGGGGCGGCAGATAGCCTAGTGGTTAGAGTGGAGGGGCGGCAGGTAGCCTAGTGGTTAGAGTGGAGGGGAGGCAGGTAGCCTAGTGGTTAGAGTGGAGGGGCAGCAGGTAGCCTAGCGGTTAGAGTGGAGGGGAGGCAGGTAGCCTAGTGGTTAGAGTGGAGGGGCGGCAGGTAGCCTAGCGGTTAGAGTGGAGGGGAGGCAGGTAGCCTAGTGGTTAGAGTGGAGGGGCGGCAGGTAGCCTAGCGGTTAGAGTGGAGGGGCGGCAGGTAGCCTAGCGGTTAGAGTGGAGGGGAGGCAGGTAGCCTAGTGGTTAGAGTGGAGGGGCGGCAGGTAGCCTAGCGGTTAGTGTGGAGGGGCGGCAGGTAGCCTAGCGGTTAGAGTGGAGGGGCGGCAGGTAGCCTAGTGGTTAGAGTGGAGGGGCGGCAGGTAGCCTAGTGGTTAGAGTGGAGGGACGGCAGGTAGCCTAGTGGTTAGAGTGGAGGGGAGGCAGGTAGCCTAGTGGTTAGAGTGGAGGGGCGGCAGGTAGCCTAGCGGTTAGTGTGGAGGGGCGGCAGGTAGCCTAGCGGTTAGAGTGGAGGGGCGGCAGGTAGCCTAGTGGTTAGAGTGGAGGGGCGGCAGGTAGCCTAGTGGTTAGAGTGGAGGGACGGCAGGTAGCCTAGTGGTTAGAGTGGAGGGGAGGCAGGTAGCCTAGTGGTTAGAGTGGAGGGGCGGCAGGTAGCCTAGTGGTTAGAGTGTTGGGCCAGTAACTGAAAGGTTGCTGGATCGAATCCCCGAGTTGACAAGGTAAAAATCTGTCATTCCGCCCCTGAACAAGGCAGTTCCCCGGTAGGCCGTCATTGTAAATAAGAATTTGTTCTTAACTGACTTGCCTAGTTAAATTTAAAAAATGAAGATGGGTCTGTTACAGTTAATACAAGGAAATCAGTCAATTGAAATCATTAGACCCTAATCTATGGATTTCACATGACTGGGAATACAGATAAACATCTGTTGGTCACAGATACCTTTAACAAAAAGTAGGGGCTTGGATCAGAGAACCAGTCGGTATCTGGTGTGACCACCAGTTGCCTCATGCAGTGCGACACATCTCCTTCACATAGAGTTGATCAGGCTGCTGATTGTGGCCTGTGGAATGTTGTTCCCCACTCCTCTTCAATGGCTGTACGAAGTTTCTGGATATTGGTGGGAACTGGAACACGCTGTCGTCAATGGGTGACATGTCTGGTGAGTTTGCGGGCCATCAAAAAATAAAAAATGATGAATGGCACGAAAATGGGCCTCAGGATCTCGTCCCAGTATCACTGTGCATTCAAATTGCTATCAATTAAATCAAATTGTGTTTGTTGTCCGTACCATACCCCCACCGCCACCATCTCTTCATAACTTTGACATCAGGAAACCTCATGTCCACATGACGCCACACTGCAGAGAAGATACTTGCTGTCTGTCTGCCATCTGCCCGGTACAGTAGAAACCGGGATTCATCCGTGAAGAGCACACTTCTCCAGCGTACCAGTGGCCATTGAAGGTGAGTATTTGCCCACTGAAGTTGGTTACGACACCAAACTGCAGTCAGGTCAAGACCCTGGTGAGGACAACGAGCACGCAGATGAACTTCCCTGAGACGGTTTCTGACAGTTTGTGCAGAAATTCTTCGGTTGTGCAAAACCCACACGCTTTCATCAGCTGTCCGGGGTGTCTGGTCTCAGACGATGCCGCAGGTGATGAAGCAGGATGTGAAGGTCCTGGGCTGGTGTGGTTACACGTGGTCTGCAGTTGTGAGGCTGGTTGGACGTACTGCCAAATCTTCTAAAACGATGTTGGAACCGGCTTATGGTAGAGAAATGAACATTCAATTCTCTGGCAACAGCTCTGGTGGACATTCCTGCAGTCAGCATACCAATTCTTTGCTCCCTCAAAATGTGAGACATCTGTTGCATAGTGTTGTGACAAAACTGCACATTTTACTGGCCTTTTATTGTCCCCAGCACAAGGTGCACCTGTGTAATGATCATGCTGTTTAATCAGCTACTTGATATCAGGGGCGAAAATCTGATTTCAACTTTGGAGGGGACAACTACATGAAATTTTCTCAAGAGCAATTCCTGAGGGGGACACCAAAAGTAGTGCTGTAACACATAGCCTACATTGTAATATGGTAAATGTATATTGAGGAACCAAAGAAATAAGGTGTTTGCCGTACTCCTAACTACCGGTACCCAAAACTACACAACTAATCACAACAGCAATACCATTGCCTTTAACAAATCTTAGTTCAGTCACCAGTTTAAGTTGAGAGTGGGGGTATCCATGGCATTTTCCAATTATGTTCCTATTTTACAAGTCAAAAAAATTGAGAACCTTTCATAATGTTGCCAAACAAAGACTCAACAAACTTACCTGAGACTCCCTGTCTCTGCCAGTCTGTCCCTGCATATCTGTCCCCAACTCTGCTGTCTGTGTGCCATCTGTTGCCTGCTCTGCCTAATGACATCATTGTGAAACATTTCCATTAGAATTTAATTTCTTTCTTATGAACATTTTATCAACTAGTCTTTGAGATATTAGGCTGCTAGGGTTCTTACTTTGCGTTTTGGTGTATTGAAAAATACTCTGATGTCCGTCTTTTATTTTTCTGCCATTTTTCTACCTGGCTGGCTGGCTACACACACACACACAGTGTGTAGGTTATTTACAGTAGGAGATGGGCTTCTATCATCTTCAATCATTCTATTTGGGCTTCGATCTAAAAGGTAGCTAGCAAATGTGAAACGGATTAAAATGACAAGAGTTGACAGCTGTATGAGTTCACCATTTACACAACATACGACGCCACATAAATGGAATAGGTACTAGCTAGCTTAATAGTTCATATTTGCGCGCTAGCTCTGCATATTCAGCTAGTGTGTGCGCGATTGACTGGATTAACCTCACGTCAGTTACGTTCATTGAGTGCCTTTCAGACAGTAGACACGACCCCTCTGTTACCTTGCCAACTAAGGAACTGGCAGTGGATCAAACCATTGTGAGGCAAAGGGTGGGGGGGGGTCGCAATCTTTTGAAACTTAAAAACGAGCTATTAAGTGTCTATAATCAGCACAATTGCTTTCATTGCGTATTATTAATATTATTTAAATTACATAGTTATGTTTCAGTGATATATTGGGGGGGACAAATCATATTTTTCCCAGGATGGGGGGGGTCGTGTCCCCCCCGTCCCCCCTGGGATTTCCGCCCCTGCTTGATATACCTGTCATGTGGATGGATTATCTTGGCAAAGGAGAAATGCTCACTAACAGGGATGTAAACACATGCGTATACAATGAGAGAAACATACTTTTTAGTCTGAAACATTATGGAACATTTCTGCTCATGAAACATGGGACCAACACTTTACATGCTGCGTTTATATTTTTTGTTCAGTGTAGAATTACTAGCTAGCAACTCATGTACGCATTCTCCTCTAATACAGGACCAAACAGAGGTGTAGGCTAGGCTATATACAACAGTGGACCAACAACATGATGTGCATTGCCACGCTGTACCGTTTTTTAAAATGTATTTTATTTCATCTTTATTTAACCAGGTAGGCTAGTTGAGAACAAGTTCTCATTTACAACTGCGACCTGGCCAAGATAAAGCAAAGCAGTTCGACAAAAACAACAACAGAGTTACACATGGTGTAAACAAACGTACAGTCAAATCACACAATAGAAAAATCTATATACAGTGTGTGCAAATGAAGTAAGATTAGGGAGGTAAGGCAATAAATAGGCCATAGTGGCGAAATAATTACAATTTAGCATTAACACTGGAGTGATGGATGTGCAGATGATGTATGTGCAAGTAGAGATACTGGGGTGCAAAAGAGCAAAACAAATATAACACTATGGGGATGATGTAGTTGGGTGGGCTATTTATAGATGGGCTATGTACAGGTACAGTGATCGGTAAGCTGATGCTTAAAGTTAGAGGGAGATGTAAGTCTCCAGCTTGAGTGACTTTTGCAATTCGTTCCAGTCAGTGGCAGCAGAGAACTGGAAGGAAAGACGACCAAAGGAGGAGTTGGCTTTGGGGATGACCAGTGAGATATACCTGCTGGAGCACGTGCTAGGGGTGGGTGTTGCTATGGTGACCAGTGAGCTGCGATGAGGCGGGGCTTTACCTAGCAGAGACTTATAGATGACCTGGAGCCAGTGGGTTTGGTGACGGATATGTAGCGAGGGCCAGCCAACGACAGCATACAGGTCACAGTGGTGGGTAGTATATGGGGCTTTGGTGACAAAACAGATGGCACTGTGATAGACTACATCCAATTTGCTGAGTAGAGTGTTGGAGGTTATTTTGTAAATGACATCGCCGAAGTCAAGGATCGGTAGAATAGTCAGATTTACGAGGGTATGTTTGGCAGCGTGAGTGAAGGAGGCTTTGTTGCGAAATAGGAAGCCAATTCTTGATTTAACTTTGGATTGGAGATGCTTAATGCGAGTCTGGAAGGTGAGTTTACAGTCTAACCAGACACCTAGGTATTTGTAGTTGTCCACATATTCTAAGTCAGAACCGTCCAGAGTAGTGATGCTAGTTGGGCTGGTAGGTGCGGGCAGCAAATCAGTTGAAGAGCATGCATTTAGTTTTACTAGCATTTAAGCTCAGTTGGAGGCCACGGAAGAAGTGTTGTATGGCATTGAAGCTCGTTTTGAGGTTTGTTAACACAGTGTCCAAAGAAGGGCCAGAAGTCTACAGAATGGTGTCGTCTGCGTAGAGGTGGATCAGAGGCCTGGATTAACCTCTACATCACCAGAGGAACAGAGGAGGAGTAGGATAAGGGTACGGCTAAAGGCTATAAGAACTGGTCCTCTAGTGCGTTGGGAACAGAGAATAAAAGGAGCAGATTTCTGGCGTGGTAGTATAGATTCAGGACATAATGTACAGACAAGGGTATGTTAGGATGTGAGTACAGCGGAGGTAAACCAAGGCATTGAGTGACGATGAGAGAGGTTGCGTCTCTGGAGGCACCAGTTAAGCCAGGTGAAGTCTCCGCATGCGTGGGGGGGTGGGACGAAAGAGCTATCTAAGGCATGTTCAGCGGGACTGGGGGCTCTACAGTGAAATAGAACAATAAGAACTAACCGAAACAGCAGTAGACAAGGCATATTGACATTAGAGAGAGGCATAAAGCAATCACGGGTGTTGGTCGGGAGAGCTAAGACAACAACAACGGGTAAATGGCGATGAATGGGCAGAGCGGGTCAGTTAGGTACACACAGGACCTGAGTTCAAAGCTGGGGCCGACAGATAAACAAAATGAGGTACCGTGTTAGTGAACAGTCCAGGGGCCATCAGCTGGGTAGCCGAGTGATCATAGGGTCCAATGAGCAGCAATAGGTGAGTCAGGGAGCCGTTCGGTAGTCGCTACTACGCTAGACGAGCTGGAGACATGGTGTTCAGGAAGCTAGCGGGCCGGGGTTAGCAGATTGGTCTTCGGCGACATCGCAACGGAAAAGCCTGTTGAAACCACATCGGCAGACCAGTCGCGATGGATCGGCAGGGCTCCTTGTCGACAATAAAGGGTCCAGGCCAATTGGCAAAGGTTTTGTAGCCCAAGGTATTGTAGCCCAAGGTATTGTAGCTCAAGGTATTGTAACCCAAGGTATTGTAGCCCAAGGTATTGTAGCTCAAGGTATTGTAGCCCAAGGTATTGTAGCTCAAGGTATTGTAACCCAAGGTATTGTAACCCAAGGTATTGTAACCCAAGGTAATGTAACCCAAGGTATTGTAACCCAAGGTATTGTAGCTCAAGGTATTGTAACTCAAGGTATTGTAACCCAAGGTAATGTAACTCAAGGTATTGTAACTCAAGGTATTGTAACTCAAGGTATTGTAACCCAAGGTATTGTAACCCAAGGTATTGTAGCTCAAGGTATTGTAACCCAAGGTATTGTAACCCAAGGTATTGTAACTCAAGGTATTGTAACCCAAGGTATTGTAGCTCAAGGTATTGTAGCTCAAGGTATTGTAACTCAAGGTATTGTAACCCAAGGTATTGTAACTCAAGGTATTGTAACCCAAGGTATTGTAGCTCAAGGTATTGTAGCTCAAGGTATTGTAACCCGTTGAGTGAATATATAGGTTATCTGTGGTTGTGTCTGCAATACCTTGTGTTACACTGTCAGGCTCCAGTGTTGATCACTGCAGAGCCAGAGAATGGTAACACATTCCCCAGAGAGACACCTTTCTATCTACACTGTCCTGCTGCTGTGCTCACCGCCAGTCACTGGGAATAAAATCAATTATCGTCATCATCATTTCCCTATCAACAAGAGACAGCCAATGGGTTGGACCATACTCTTCTCGTCAATTGTCTTGAAAAAAATGTATACTTAAAAACTGGAAATCAACCAATCCTCCATCGTTGATTATAGATTATTGAAAGAGCGTGGGCGACGGAAAGGAACAAAATGGTGCAATTTGAAGACAGTAGTGCAGGCACTGGAGATAGGGGTGAGAACAGGAGGGTCAGGTACTGGAGATAGGGGTGAGAACAGGAGGGTCAGGCACTGGAGATAGGGGTGAGAACAGGAGGGTCAGGCACTGGAGATAGGGGTGAGAACAGGTGGGTCAGGCACTGGAGATAGGGGTGAGAACAGGAGGGTCAGGCACTGGAGATAGGGGTGAGAACAGGAGGGTCAGGCACTGGAGATAGGGGTGAGAACAGGAGGGTCAGGCACTGGAGATAGGGGTGAGAACAGGAGGGTCAGGCACTGGAGATGGGGGTGAGAACAGGAGGGTCAGGCACTGGAGATAGGGGTGAGAACAGGTGGGTCAGGCACTGGAGATAGGGGTGAGAACAGGTGGGTCAGGCACTGGAGATAGGGGTGAGAACAGGAGGGTCAGGCACTGGAGATAGGGGTGAGAACAGGAGGGTCAGGCACTGGAGATAGGGGTGAGAACAGGAGGGTCAGGCACTGGAGATAGGGGTGAGAACAGGAGGGTCAGGCACTGGAGATAGGGGTGAGAACAGGAGGGTCAGGCACTGGAGATAGGGGTGAGAACAGGAGGGTCAGGCACTGGAGATAGGGGTGAGAACAGGAGGGTCAGGCACTGGAGATAGGGGTGAGAACAGGAGGGTCAGGCACTGGAGATAGGGGTGAGAACAGGAGGGTCAGGCACTGGAGATAGGGGTGAGAACAGGAGGGTCAGGCACTGGAGATAGGGGTGAGAACAGGAGGGTCAGGCACTGGAGATAGGAGTGAGAACAGGAGGGTCAGGCACTGGAGATAGGGTAGGGGTGAGAACAGGAGGGTCAGGCACTGGAGATAGGGGTGAGAACAGGTGGGTCAGGCACTGGAGATAGGGGTGAGAACAGGAGGGTCAGGCACTGGAGATAGGGGTGAGAACAGGTGGGTCAGGCACTGGAGATAGGGGTGAGAACAGGAGGGTCAGGCACTGGAGATAGGGGTGAGAACAGGTGGGTCAGGCACTGGAGATAGGGGTGAGAACAGGAGGGTCAGGCACTGGAGATAGGGGTGAGAACAGGTGGGTCAGGCACTGGAGATAGGGGTGAGAACAGGAGGGTCAGGCACTGGAGATAGGGGTGAGAATAGGTGGGTCAGGCACTGGAGATAGGGGTGAGAACAGGTGGGTCAGGCACTGGAGATAGGGGTGAGAACAGGTGGGTCAGGCACTGGAGATAGGGGTGAGAACAGGAGGGTCAGGCACTGGAGATAGGGGTGAGAACAGGTGGGTCAGGCACTGGAGATAGGGGTGAGAACAGGAGGGTCAGGCACTGGAGATAGGGGTGAGAACAGGAGGGTCAGGCACTGGAGATAGGGGTGAGAACAGGAGGGTCAGGCACTGGAGATAGGGGTGAGAACAGGAGGGTCAGGCACTGGAGATAGGGGTGAGAACAGGAGGGTCAGGCACTGGAGATAGGGGTGAGAACAGGAGGGTCAGGCACTGGAGATAGGGGTGAGAACAGGAGGGTCAGGCACTGGAGATAGGGGTGAGAACAGGAGGGTCAGGCACTGGAGATAGGGGTGAGAACAGGGGGTCAGGCACTGGAGATAGGGGTGAGAACAGGAGGGTCAGGCACTGGAGATAGGGGTGAGAACAGGAGGGTCAGGCACTGGAGATAGGGGTGAGAACAGGAGGGTCAGGCACTGGAGATAGGGGTGAGAACAGGAGGGTCAGGCACTGGAGATAGGGGTGAGAACAGGTGGGTCAGGCACTGGAGATAGGGGTGAGAACAGGTGGGTCAGGCACTGGAGATAGGGGTGAGAACAGGAGGGTCAGGCACTGGAGATAGGGGTGAGAACAGGAGGGTCAGGCACTGGAGATAGGGGTGAGAACAGGAGGGTCAGGCACTGGAGATAGGGGTGAGAACAGGAGGGTCAGGCACTGGAGATAGGGGTGAGAACAGGTGGGTCAGGCACTGGAGATAGGGGTGAGAACAGGTGGGTCAGGCACTGGAGATAGGGGTGAGAACAGGTGGGTCAGGCACTGGAGATAGGGGTGAGAACAGGAGGTTCAGGTACTGGAGATAGGGGTGAGAACAGGAGGGTCAGGTACTGGAGATAGGGGTGAGAACAGGAGGGTCAGGTACTGGAGATAGGGGTGAGAACAGGAGGGTCAGGCACTGGAGATAGGGGTGAGAACAGGTGGGTCAGGCACTGGAGATAGGGGTGAGAACAGGAGGGTCAGGCACTGGAGATAGGGGTGAGAACAGGAGGGTCAGGTACTGGAGATAGGGGTGAGAACAGGAGGGTCAGGCACTGGAGATAGGGGTGAGAACAGGTGGGTCAGGCACTGGAGATAGGGGTGAGAACAGGAGGGTCAGGTACTGGAGATAGGGGTGAGAACAGGAGGGTCAGGCACTGGAGATAGGGGTGAGAACAGGAGGGTCAGGCACTGGAGATAGGGGTGAGAACAGGTGGGTCAGGCACTGGAGATAGGGGTGAGAACAGGAGGGTCAGGCACTGGAGATAGGGGTGAGAACAGGAGGGTCAGGCACTGGAGATAGGGGTGAGAACAGGTGGGTCAGGCACTGGAGATAGGGGTGAGAACAGGAGGGTCAGGCACTGGAGATAGGGGTGAGAACAGGTGGGTCTGGTCAGGGGTGACGCTGTGGGTCAGGGATCAGGGGTGACGCTGTGCGTCTGATCAGGGATCAGGGGTGACGCTGTGGGTCTGATCAGGGATCAAGGGTGACGTTGTGGGTGTTTGTGTGTCTGTATGTTGATGTTTTGTTTTTGTATTTTTTTTTCAAAGAGATACCGAAATAATAACGAGTTACTAATGTTATTTTACACCCCTAATAACCTGAGATGATTCTACTAATGTTATTTTACACCCCTAATAACCTGAGATGATTATTCTAATGTTATTTTATAACCCAACATCCTGAGATGATTATTGTTCTCAAACATATACAACATATCGTCCTCATCATATGATCCACAGCCGTAGAGATGAGGTACCGTAGACTACATATGTAGGGAGATTCTCTCTTATAACGATAAAAAAAATACCTTTATTAAAGAAAGACTATGGGGATGAAAAGCATGCTTGGCTTCAGTTCAGCAGTTATTCTATATGGAAGTGTATTTATAGACCAAGGTTGCTGACACCACCTTGTTATAAACCGGTCCATAACTAATCATTGGTGCTTACATTCCAGAAAGGGAGGAAGGGGGCAGAATGGGACCCTATTCCCTATGTAGTGCACTACTTTAGACAAGAGCACTATATAACTCTATAGGTCCCTGGTCAAAAGTAGTGCAACTCATAGGGAATGGGGTGCCATTTGGGTGGGAGGCAGCCTGAATGATCAGTATTGTGTACTGTAGCATGGCTAAGGTTGGGCTGAATCTGCAGCATATTTCAGAAGAATAACTTTCCACTGACTGTGACGTTAGCATGGTAGAGGGACGGCGTTAGTCTGTCCTCTGTCTCAGAGGGTAGATGGACCAGGGTTAGCATGGTAGAGGGACGGCGTTAGCCTGTCCTCTGTCTCAGAGGGTAGATGGACCAGGGTTAGCATGGTAGAGGGACGGCGTTAGTCTGTCCTCCGTCTCAGAGGGTAGATGGACCAGGGTTAGCATGGTAGAGGGACGGCGTTAGCCTGTCCTCTGTCTCAGAGGGTAGATGGACCAGGGTTAGCATGGTAGAGGGACGGCATTAGCCTGTCCTCTGTCTCAGAGGGTAGATGGACCAGGGTTAGCATGGTAGAGGGACGGCGTTAGCCTGTCCTCCGTCTCAGAGGGAAGGTCCTCCATGAATACTGACTCTAGGTCCTCCATGGATACTGACTGACTCTAGGTTCTCCATGGATACTGACTCTAGGTCCTCCATGAATACTGACTCTAGGTCCTCCATGAATACTGACTCTAGGTCCTACATGAATACTGACTCTAGGTCCTCCATGAATACTGACTCTAGGTCCTCCATGGATACTGTTTTAAGGAAAGTAGGTGTCACACAGTGTTTAAGACCCTCTATCCATTGAGGCCACCAGTTCCCTTACCGTTTGTGATCACTGCCCAGAATCTATTTCCAGTAGTCAATGAGGACTGGAGGAGGGTCAGTACAAAGATGATAACCAGAGAGGCTATCACAGAGGATATCAGAGAGGATAACCAGAGAGGATAACCAGAGAGGATATCAGAGAGGAACCAGAAAGGAACCAGAAAGGAACCAGAGAGATATCAGAGAGGATATCAGAGAGGATAACCAGAGAGGAATCAGAGAGGATAACCAGAGAGATATCAGAGAGGAACCAGAGAGATATCAGAGAGGAACCAGAGAGGATATCAGAGAGGAACCAGAGAGGATATCAGAGAGGAACCAGAGAGGATATCAGAGAGGATATCAGAGAGGAACCAGAGAGGATATCACAGAGGATAACCAGAGAGGATAACCAGAGAGGATAACCAGAGAGGATAACCAGAGAGGATAACCAGAGAGGATATCAGAGAGGAATCAGAGAGGATATCAGAGAGGAATCAGAGAGGATATCAGAGAGGAATCAGAGAGGATATCAGAGAGGATATCAGAGAGGATACCAGAGAGATATCAGAGAGGATATCAGAGAGCTGGGGAGTCTGGCTTTTTCTGAGCCACATGTGCCAGGGAATCACCAGCAGTTCCTGAACTCAATCAGCCCAGAGGGAGTTATCAGTGGACCACAAGGAGAGCAGGAATATTCCGATAAGATTGTGTCTGTGTGTAACCCTCCCTCCCTGGGCCCTCCCTGCCTCCCTCCCATCCAGGGCCCTGCCTCCCTCCCATCCAGGGCCCTGCCTCCCTCCCTTCCCTCCATGGGCCCTGCCTCCCTCCCATCCAGGGCCCTGCCTCCCTCCCTTCCCTCCCTGGGCTCTGCCTCCCTTCCTCCCATCCAGGGCCCTGCCTCCCTCCCTTCCCTCCCTGGGCCCTGCCTCCCTCCCATCCAGGGCCCTGCCTCCCTCCCTTCCCTCCATGGGCCCTGCCTCCCTCCCTTCCCTCCATGGGCCCTGCCTCCCTCCCTCCCCTCCCCTCCATGGGCCCTGCCTCCCTCCCTTCCCTCCATGGGCCCTGCCTCCCTCCCTCCCCTCCATGGGCCCTGCCTCCCTCCCTTCCCTCCATGGGCCCTGCCTCCCTCCCTTCCCTCCATGGGCCCTGCCTCCCTCCCTTCCCTCCATGGGCCCTGCCTCCCTCCCTCCCATCCATGGGCCCTGCCTCCCTCCCTCCCATCCATGGGCCCTGCCTCCCTCCCTCCCATCCATGGGCCCTGCCTCCCTCCCTTCCCTCCCTGGGCCCTGCCTCACTCCCTTCCCTCCCTGGGCCCTGCCTCACTCCCTTCCCTCCCTGGGCTCTGCCTCCCTCCCTTTCCTCCCTGGGCCCTGCCTCCCTCCCTTCCCTCCCTGGGCCCTGCCTCCCTCCCATCCTGGGCTCTGCCTCCCTTCCTCCCATCCAGGGCCCTGCCTCCCTCCCTTCCCTCCCTGGGCCCTGCCTCCCTCCCATCCTGGGCTCTGCCTCCCTTCCTCCCATCCAGGGCCCTGCCTCCCTCCCTTCCCTCCCTGGGCCCTGCCTCCCTCCCATCCTGCCTGCCTGTCTGTCTCTCTTCCACGGAGTCGACAGGAGAGATGCAGAACATGCAACAACAACAAAAACGCTGCGAAAGGGAGCAACACTTGAAATCTCTCGCGAATGCGAGGTAAGTAAACGTTTAGCTCAATGCATCATGTGAAGACTTCGAAATGTGGGGGGAAAATGTCATGGTTTGTCTGTCGAACTTGCTAATAGCTTGTCAATAATGTAAACTGAAGCTTTCAGTGTTACCTACTCTTGTAGAAACACGACACGTCGTTCTGCTGCTGTATGAGTCGTGTGTCTGCAGACTCTAGTCGCCCATTGAACACGATAACACACTATGTAGTTTAGTCACCCAGCCAACACATTCTGTTCATTTAGAATCCAGCAGTCGACTTGGTTGTAAAAGTGTTCCAACAGGAGAAACACTACAGACTCCTCCTGTACAATAACCTCCTGTACTATAGACTCCTCCTGTACAATAACCTCCTGTATTATAGACTCCTCCTGTACTATAGACTCCTCCTGTACTAGACTCCTCCTGTACTATAGACTCCTGTACTATAGACTCCTCCTGTACTATAGACTCCTGTACTATAGACTCCTCCTGTACTATAGACTCCTCCTGTACTATAGACTCCTCCTGTACTATAGACTCCTCCTGTACTATAACCTCCTGTACTATAGACTCCTCCTGTACAATAACCTCCTGTACAATAACCTCCTGTACTATAGACTCCTCCTGTACTATAGACTCCTCCTGTACAATAACCTCCTGTACTATAGACTCCTCCTGTACAATAACCTCCTGTATTATAGACTCCTCCTGTACTATAGATTCCTCCTGTACAATAACCTCCTGTACAATAACCTCCTCCTGTACTATAGACTCCTCCTGTACTATAGACTCCTCCTGTACAATAGACTCCTCCTGTACTATAGACTCCTGTACTATAGACTCCTCCTGTACTATAGACTCCTCCTGTACTATAGACTCCTCCTGTACTATAGACTCCTCCTGTACTATAGACTCCTCCTGTACAATAACCTCCTGTACAATAGACTCCTCCTGTACAATAGACTCCTCCTGTACTATAGACTCCTCCTGTACTATAGACTCCTCCTGTACTATAGGGTCCTCCTGTACAATAGACTCCTCCTGTACTATAGACTCCTCCTGTACTATAGACTCCTCCTGTACTATAGACTCCTCCTGTACTATAGATTCCTCCTGTACAATAGACTCCTCCTGTACAATAGACTCCTCCTGTACAATAGACTCCTGTATTTATGTCAATTGTTGGACTCATTGCAATTACTATCACTGTCTTATTAAGACTAATTTGTATTTATGTCAATTGTACATGGGGTTTATTGCATATAGTCAAATGCAACACAGAAGATAGAATGTGTGTGTGTGTGTGTGTGTGTGTGTGTGTGTGTGTGTGTGTGTGTGTGTGTGTGTGTGTGTGTGTGTGTGTGTGTGTGTGTGTGTGTGTGTGTGAATAATAATTATAATACATTTGCTATTCCCTTGTTGACAGAGTGCAGCAGGCAAACCCAGAGATGCTACTGGTCCCTCCTCGTCTACGGTTGTGACACAGACACTCCAGCAAGCGTTTAAAAAAGGCAGGCTGCTTAGACACCCACATCATAACATACTGAAGACCTCACTGCATCCCTTTCATATTACACTGCAAAGGACATGATGCCATTTCATATCGTTAAGAGGCCTGGCTTTCTGAGGTTGATGGAAGGTTTGCCGCGCCTCACTACAAAGCGGCCATCACAAACATTATTTTCCAAGACTGAAATCCCAAACCTGTACAACCAGGTTAAAGTTAATGTTGTGAAAAAGTTTGGCTCAAAGGAACATGGTTTTGCTGCAACTACTGACCTCTGGACCAACTACTGACCTCTGGACCAACTACTGACCTCTGGACCAACTACTGACCTCTGGACCAACTACTGACCTCTGGACCAACTACTGACCTCTGGACCAACTACTGACCTCTGGACCAACTACTGACCTCTGGACCAACTACTGACCTCTGGACCAACTACTGACCTCTGGACCAACTACTGACCTCTGGACCAACTACTGACCTCTGGACCAACTACTGACCTCTGACCAACTACTGACCTCTGGACCAACTACTGACCTCTGGACCAACTACTGACCTCTGGACCAACTACTGACCTCTGGACCAACTTCTGACCTCTGGACCACTACTGACCTCTGGACCAACTACTGACCTCTGGACCAACTACTGACCTCTGGACCACTACTGACCTCTGGACCAACTACTGACCTCTGGACCAACTACTGACCTCTGGACCAACTACTGACCTCTGGACCAACTACTGACCTCTGGACCAACTACTGACCTCTGGACCAACTACTGACCTCTGGACCAACTACTGACCTCTGGACCAACTACTGACCTCTGGACCAACTACTGACCTCTGGACCAACTACTGACCTCTGGACCAACTACTGACCTCTGGACCAACTACTGACCTCTGGACCAACTACTGACCTCTGGACCAACTACTGACCTCTGGACCAATGAAAGCAGGGGGTGGTCAACCCTCCGTCAGCGTCGCTATCCATTACCTCACAACCAGACTGGCAAACTGGAATCAAACTGCCTGGGAACACAGTTCCAGAAGATCACTCGGCTCACAACAACAGAGAGTTTTTTGAGAATATGCTGGAATAGTGGCGGGCGGCGGCGGGGTTCAACAAGAAAGACCTGGTCTGTATAACCACAGACAAAGCAACAAACACGATCAAGGCTTTTGAAGAGTTCCCAGATCTGTGGCTTTGGCCATCATTTGAACCAGGCCATCTCAAAGGCTTTGAAAAATTCAGCAGAGTTGACACAGCAGTCAAGGCCTGCCGTTATCTGGTGCCCAAGGCTTCTCACGGACCTGGAAGAGAAGGAGAGAACTGAGAGAAAAGCAAGCTACCCTCAACATGCCACAGAAGGCTCTGATCCATGATGTGGTGACCCGATGGGGGGGATCTACACACAAGATGCTTGAGCGTTTCCTCAGCCAACAGCAGCCGGTCTGTGCGAAACACTGGCTGGAGAAAGAAGAAACATGGCGTCTGATAACCCAAAGATGCCGACATAAAGTGTCATGGAGCAACTGTGCAGCTCCTTGAACCTCTGAGCGAGTTAACAGATGCACTTGTCTCAGAGACACGAGTGACTCTGTCAGCCATCAAGCCTGTCCTGGACCACGTCACCTGTGATGTTCTGGTGGAAAAGGATACAGAACCATCCCTGACCAAAGGAGATGGTAATGAGAGAAGACCTTAACAACAGATACACAGAGAAGGCAAAGAGAGTCATGCACATGGCTTGTTTCATTGACTCCCGCTTCAAAAAGGAAACGTTTTAGATGAGCCTGAGGCTGCAAAAGTTGACACTGACAGCTGGAGGCCTTGAAGCTGGCAGCTGTGTCCAGGAGGCCTTGAAGCTGGCAGCTGTGTCCAGGAGACCTTGAAGCTGGCAGCTGTGTCCAGGAGACCTTGAAGCTGGCAGCTGTGTCCAGGAGGCCTTGAAGCTGGCAGCTGTGTCCAGGAGACCTTGAAGCTGGCAGCTGCACAAGTCAGGGAAGAACCACAAAGTACCAGCAGCACCTCCACCACCAACACCCCCACAGCGGCATCGGAGGGGAAAGGCCTGGCTGGGTTGTTGAGAAAGACCACCTCTCTGCTGCCTTGTTGAGGTAAAGAGGGTCTGCCACCCATTCCAGCAGAAGAGGATCCACTGGTGTGGTGGAGGGGCCATGCATCAGAGCTGTCTCACCTTGCCATGGTTGCCAGGAAGCTTTTGTGCATCCCAGCAACCAGCATGCCACCAGAGAGAGAGTGTTCAGCGCCAACAGGCACATTGTCTCCTATCGAAGATCACTACTTAAACCGAACAAATTAAATATGCTGACATTTTTACATTTCAATCTCAAATGAACAAAGATGCATACATACAGGATGTTAGCAGCACCTTTTTTCTTTATGGAGCAGAGGACAGACATACAGGATGTTAGACCAGCAGCACCTTGTTTCTTTATGGAGGAGAGGACAGACATACAAGATGTTAGACCAGCAGCACCTTGTTTCCTTATGAAGGAGAGGACAGACATACAGGATGTTAGACCAGCAGCACCTTGTTTCTTTATGGAGGAGAGGACAGACATACAAGATGTTAGACCAGCAGCACCTTGTTTCCTTATGAAGGAGAGGACAGACATACAAATCAGTGTTGTTCAGTTGATTTGTTTACATATTGCGTGGTGTTATTTTAAAATGTCAACACCTGCACATTGGATGTGTTTACATATGGTTGTATTGTTCTTTCATTCACATTGCTTTACTTGTGTTGCTTTTTATATGCACATTTGATTTGCTTACTTTAGGTTGTGTTAACCTGCACTGGGGAAACGTTTACCTCTCATGGCCACACGGTGCCATCTTTAATGTTAACGATATTCATTTAATGTTTATACACACTAAAAGTGCACAGTGCTGCTAATTATACTTGCCGTTTGTTGGTTTTCAATATAAAACTGAATGATTTCAGTGTATCAATACTTTTTGAACATTTCCAGCACATTTTAACAATACTGTGATAGTACTGGTGACACTGATAGTACTGATAGTACTGGTGACACTGATAGTACTGGTAACACTGATAGTACTGGTAACACTGATAGTACTGGTAACACTGATAGTACTGGTAACACTGATAGTACTGGTAACACTGATAGTACTGATAGTACTGGTAACACTGATAGTACTGATAGTACTGGTAACACTGATAGTACTGGTAACACTGATAGTACTGGTAACACTGATAGTACTGATAGTACTGGTAACACTGATAGTACTGGTAACACTGATAGTACTGGTAACACTGATAGTACTGATAGTACTGGTAACACTGATAGTACTGATGACACTGGTAACACTGATAGTACTGGTAACACTGATAGTACTGGTAACACTGATAGTACTGGTAACACTGATAGTACTGGTAACACTGATAGTACTGGTAACACTGATAGTACTGGTAACACTGATAGTACTGGTGACACTGATAGTACTGGTAACACTGATAGTACTGGTAACACTGATAGTACTGGTGACACTGATAGTACTGATAGTACTGGTGACACTGATAGTACTGGTAACACTGATAGTACTGGTAACACTGATAGTACTGATAGTACTGGTGACACTGATAGTACTGGTAACACTGATAGTACTGATAGTACTGGTAACACTGATAGTACTGGTAACACTGATAGTACTGGTAACACTGATAGTACTGGTGACACTGATAGTACTGATAGTACTGGTAACACTGATAGTACTGGTAACACTGATAGTACTGGTAACACTGATAGTACTGATAGTACTGGTAACACTGATAGTACTGATAGTACTGGTAACACTGATAGTACTGATAGTACTGGTAACACTGATAGTACTGATAGTACTGGTAACACTGATAGTACTGGTAACACTGATAGTACTGATAGTACTGGTAACACTGATAGTACTGATAGTACTGGTAACACTGATAGTACTGATAGTACTGGTAACACTGATAGTACTGATAGTACTGGTAACACTGATAGTACTGATGACACTGGTAACACTGATAGTACTGGTAACACTGATAGTACTGGTGACACTGATAGTACTGGTGACACTGAGTACTGGTGACACTGATAGTACTGGTAACACTGATAGTACTGGTAACACTGATAGTACTGGTAACACTGATAGTACTGGTAACACTGATAGTACTGGTGACACTGATAGTACTGGTGACACTGATAGTACTGGTGACACTGATAGTACTGGTAACACTGATAGTACTGGTAACACTGATGACACTGATGACACTGATGACACTGATAAAACTGATAGTACCGGTAACACTGATGACACTGATAGTACTGGTAACACTGATAGTACTGGTAACACTGATAGTACTGGTGACACTGATAGTACTGGTGACACTGATAGTACTGGTAACACTGATAGTACTGGTAACACTGATGACACTGATAGCACTGATGACACTGATAAAACTGATAGTACTGGTAACACTGATAGTACTGGTAACACTGGTAACACTGATAGTACTGGTAACACTGATAATACTGGTGACACTGATAGTACTGGTGACACTGATAGTACTGGTAACACTGATAGTACTGGTAACACTGATGACACTGATGACACTGATAGCACTGATAAAACTGATAGTACTGGTAACACTGATAGTACTGGTAACACTGATAGTACTGGTAACACTGATAGTACTGGTAACACTGGTAACACTGATAATACTGGTGACACTGATAGTACTGGTGACACTGATAGTACTGGTAACACTGATAGTACTGGTAACACTGATAGTACTGGTGACACTGATAGTACTGGTGACACTGATGGTACTGGTAACACTGATAGTACTGGTAACACTGATAGTACTGGTAACACTGATGACACTGGTCATTTTGGTCACTAGAATCGTGACATGAAATGTTCATACCGTTTCATCTCTACTAGGCAGCGCCCCGTTTACCGTCCTCCTGGCAGTTCTAAACTTTGCAAGGCATGTCACTTTGCCCATCTCTTCACACCACCCATAATGCACTGTTTCTTAACCACAACTGGATAGATCAATACAGAATTATTGTGGGAGTGAATATCACTGAATCACCAAAGATATTGGATTAAAGTAGATTAATGCCATTGAAGGCATGTATCAAATTGTTGCTTACTGAAACTCGCAAAGTTATCCGATCTTTTGAAGCAGTAGCCAAGCCGCGTGTGGTCAAACTAGATAAGATCGGATCTCCGTTTTGATTAGGGACTTTGAGCTTTGAGACAAGCGTTGGAACTTGGCGTGATAAATCAACGTCGGATCTCCGTTTGTCGATATTGGTTAGGCTACAATTTGGCTGTGGAAACGTCAGCTAAGTTGTGGTGAGTGATGCTCATAATTATCTGGTCTAGTTGGCTCATTAATTACAACGTTTAGCCACGTTATGTAGTTTAACAAGTGGATTATTTTACTCTTTACTCGGGAGTCACCTGGTAGCCTAGGTCTACTCCCGACCAACAGCCTTTGACTTCACTGACTTGCCAGATAATCAATCAATCAATCAATCAATCAATGTGATTTTTGTTTTCACTGAATCTCCTTCGGTATAGGGCTCTTTGGTTCATCCGTTTCTGGCTGGGCATATAAGTGGAGGTGGTATAGCTTATCTATCCGTTTGCACATCTATCATTGATCAGAAACATTTAGCATGCTAATAATGTAGCCTAAATCCCTGATCAGAAACATTTAGCATGCTAATAATGTAGCCTAAATCACTAATCAGAAACATTTAACATGCTATAATGTAGCCTAAATCACTAATCAGAAACATTTAGCATGCTATAATGTAGCCTAAATCCCTGATCAGAAACATTTTGCATGCTACAATGTAGCCTAAATCACTAATCAGAAACATTTAGCATGCTATAATGTAGCCTAAATCACTGATCAGAAACATTTAGCATGCTAATAATGTAGCCTAAATCACTGATCAGAAACATTTAGTATGCTAATAATGTAGCCTAAATCCCTGATCAGAAACATTTAGCATGCTACAATGTAGCCTAAATCACTAATCAGAAACATTTAGCATGCTATAATGTAGCCTAAATCCCTGATCAGAAACATTTAGCATGCTATAATGTAGCCTAAATCACTGATCAGAAACATTTAGCATGCTAATAATGTAGCCTAAATCACTGATCAGAAACATTTAGTATGCTAATAATGTAGCCTAAATCACTGATCAGAAACATTTAGCATGCTAATAATGTAGCCTAAATCAAGTGTAGGACTATTATTTTGCTTGATCACGCATAGGCAACTCCAAAAGCCCCCGGAGGTTGTGAAATATGAACACGAGACTCCCATGCTTTTGAAAATATAGATTGCTATTATTTTCTATCGGTTTCATGATGAAGATTAGACCTTACGCTCCCTAACAAAGTGGAGAGGGTAGGAAATAGATTAAACGTGGATCAAAAAAGCATGGACTTGGGCTGTTTCAAAATGTCATTTTTTTTTTTTTAGCAGTTCTACACATTCCTGTGATACAAGTTGTGTGGGAAAAATATTATTTGTATTTTACTCTGTTATATTC